>NC_138178.1:145794936-146050446 GCF_964165515.1 Mesoplodon bidens | reverse complement strand
ATGATTCCTCCACTGACAAGGTCTAGTCCTGCCTGTCTTCTCGGCTAACCGCACAACACTACAGATTTATGAAGCTTTCCTTTCATAGCATCCCAACTTGAGTTCCCTCTATTTGAAGCAGTAAGGGGATGTTCCTAAGGGGCAAAGAGTCCGTGAAGGCACGTGAGAATGCTGTCTGTGTTCAGGCCATTCTGTAAAGCCTACCACTTATCATCCGCCTTCCTTTAAAAAGTCCACTGAAAGAGAGGAGTGATCAACTCTACACAAGGGCCTGTATCTTATTTACCACTGAATCCCCTGCAGCCCATGGTTTAGCACCTCGTATGCGGTAAGCACATAAATACTGGATGGAGAGAGGGATAGACGATGGACGGATGATGGACAAAGAATGGTAACCAGAGGACATCTCTATAGAATGGATTGAATGGAGGCCTCCATTCATTTGTCAAATTAGTATTGAGCTGTATGCCAGGCATTGCTCTTGGTGCTGGGGAGACAGAGTCCCTCTGATCCTTGACCCTGGAGAACATCTGTGCTGCAATGTCATGAGATGAGCAGACCCCTCTGTTTCTCCACTGGGCTAAACTACCTTCCCATCCTGGTATCCAACCACAGGCAAACCTGATGGTCCTTCAAGCACTAATTTCAAGGCTTTTCAGTTTCCCGGGGACATGCAATCCGCCAACCCACCATCATCCAGTCACTGTTGTTCTCTTTCCCTCAGAGGAGCCTTGATTAATCAGGTCAAATTCATAAGGTCATGTACTTAATCAGCTTTAAATTACAGTAAAAAGAGAGAGAGATTAATTACCTTCAAGGGCATTATCTGTGTTGCCTTTAACAGAGGCAGCGTAAATAATGATCGTCAACATAGAGAACCAAGCCTCAGGCTGTGCAGAGTCCCAGATCACCAAAACAGGGTACCACCTCCATCATTCGACTGTTCTCGCTGAGACAAGCACCTCCACACTTCAGGAGCATTTCCAGCTTTAAAGTCCCGACAGAAAGAGATTTCTGATGAGTACTAAATTGATAAGAACGTTTAGTGAGCCAGAATATCCCACTTCCTAAAGCTTCCAGGTGATTGCGCTTACCCCCAGGTTGCTCCGTAGACTTGTCTTTTTCCACCGTTTGACTGAATCTCTACCCTGCATGTCCCAGGAAAACATTAGGCAGAGGAGCATAAGGAAATCTGGCATTTCTCAACACAGCCTGGAGAGGGGCTGTTAGAGACCCAGCAGACAAGTCTCTGTTGTAGAAATGTTATTTAGGCCTTAGATGTGACACACTGGCTTTGGGTATCTGATGCAACACCTGCAGCACTACGCCTGATCACATGCTTCGGTTACGTGACTCTACGCAAGAACACTTTGTCTGCTCACGTACATGCTGTGTTCCACGGAGCTCTGGTGCTCTGGAACGCACCTCCTCCCAGCCCCTCATACTCTCCCTGGTGCTGCTTTGTCTTCACATAGGTCGGAGCTGGGACAGAGGGTGCAGTTAGTAGCAGGTGTTAGAATATAGAAGTGGAGGCGGTTTCTTTCTGAGGAACACTGGTAATCACTGTTCGCAGTATTGTTACTTCCTGATTCATCAAATGCCGTCATGTCGGTATTTGAGCACAAAAACCTAGTCCGCAGTGATTTTTAAATTAGCTGCCACTTTGAAGTGTTCATGCCTTTCTTCCTCTCCACTAGTACAGTATTGATGGCATGTTTTTGTGTCAGACACTTGAACAATTCACAGGACTGTCAGAAAGATGATCCATCTCTACTCCTGTGTTGGAGTGTACACAGGCATGCACGCACACGCTCCTACCCACCCCAGCATCAGCGTTCTTGCAGAGGGAGGGGACCTGTAACCATCTCATTCTTTCAGAGAAGGGTAAGCTCTGGGAACAATGAGCTGCCCCCTGGCGGGGGTCCAGTGATTCCACCTATACCTCCAGTTCCAAGGCTGCTTCAATCTCTGGCTTGTGAGCATGGTGTCCATATTTCCCAATTCCACCACTGAGCCACATGGGTGACAAAGGATTTTCATGTTGCCACTACACCTCTTCCCCCTACTTAGTGTGAGAGACTGACTGGGAAATGGAATTTGGATGCCAAAATATTGACATTTGGAACATCTCAGTGTGATAGAATGATTGATATCTACAAAATTCTGAACATCCGGTCCGTGTGGCTACCATCCCTTCAAGGCAAAGTGTTTGGCAAAGGAACAAGCTTTGTTGACTTATTCAAACTATTACCTACTATTCCACAGGCCCCTCCTGTTGTCTGTAAAATGAGGACAATAAATCCTACTTGGTAGAGAGTTACTAAATAGAGTTCATGCTTGGAAAGCAGCACAGTCCTTGGCAAATAGCACTCAATTTGTGGATACTGTTCTTCTGAACTTGGGAGGGTGGCAAAGGAAGGAATGGGGTAGGTTGAACTTTAGCCAGGTGGTACTGGTGGACCCCAGGCTCAGATGGCAGCCCTTTGCAGTTGTATGTATCCCTTGCTGTGTGGCAATCCCTCAACCATTCCAAAGGAAGGGGCTCTGGAATAATGGGTCCCAGTAATGTGTCATAGTCTGGGGCTGGGGGGGGGGGCGGGATTACCATGTTTATCAAATGTTTGGCAATAAAATTGATGTATGATGATAATTTTTGAAATTTTATTTTAAGACTTGACTAAAATGACAAAATGTTTTTAAATTCACATCTCTTTCTTGGGGAAAAGAGGGTGTGCTGCTGTCTTGGTTAGACTCAAATGCTTTGGTAACATCTTTAGCAGAACCAAGTAGAAGAAGGTGTGGGAGAACCACTGTTCTGGGGTGTTCTGGTAATGCAGGATGTGGTACCTGGCAGGAATTCTGAGATATGCAGCCATCTCTGCTATGGCCCCATGGGCATGAGGAAGAGGGTCTGGGACAAGCCCAACCCAGGAGAGCGCTGATGGGCTCACTGTGGGAACCGATGTTGGACCAGGAAGGAGAGAGGTGGGTGTGCATTAGCATTGCTTCATCCTCAACAAATGACATTCTCTGATGAGGCACAGAAAATGCCCCCGTCTCCTTCCCTGCCCCCCAACCCTGCACACAGTTGCATGGAGGTTAGCTGCAGGACTGGATCTGCAGAAGTCCATTCCCCACTCTGGATGTACATCAATGCACAGAGGTGCTGAACAGGCCTCCTGGCCCGTGCTGGCCCACACTGTGCATCGGGAAGTGAGGACCACAGCTGAGGCGAGCTGCTAGGAGCTCTCCTGCATTTGTCACCTTTCTTCTGCCCTTGGATACCCTAGAGGGAGGCCCCAGTGGACCTTAGAGGCCTCCTGAGCCTTCATCAAAATCATAAAGTAGGCAGAGCATGCCTCCCAAGAACATCTGCTTGTTTGAAGAGAACCCATAGGGCGAGCAAAACACATAGCCAAAGGAAAAAATTTGCTAATGTGATTGCAGGGGTAATGATAGCTAACGCATGCTAAGCACTTATACTGGGCAGCTGACTGTTTTTTGGTTTTGGTTTTGGGGGTTTTTTTAAGCACTTAATCCTCACAAGGGCTTTAGGAGGAAAGTACATTAATATTCCCATTTTACAAATGAGAAAATTGAGGCACCGAGTTTAAGTGACTTGCCCAAGGTCACACAGCTAGTGCTGGGCAGAACTGGGCTCGGGGAATTGAGTTTCAGTGGGCTTAACTTCAGCTGATACACATGTCACTTACTAGACCAGCCCTTCCTGACTCTTGAGATTCACAGCAAAAGGATATTAGGAGTGGAGCAGTTTATTGTTTGATCCAGGCTCAGCCAAAAGCTCTGGCCTTACGTTTCGTAGTCTGCCTCGGTTGCCATATGTGGGTCAAGAATTCTGCCTGGGCTCCTACTTCCGGCAGCCACTAAAGTAAGTGGAAACAAATGACGGAGGGAGGAAAGTGAGCTTCATTGGGAAAGGAAAGGGCTGATTTATGAAGGGTCATTAAAATAAGTAAGAGCATCATTATGTCCAAGAAAGGAGAAAATTCAGTGAGAGTGGAGGAAAAAAGGAAGGGAATCAAAAAAGAGAGAGGCTGGGGCATACTAGGAAGAAGCCAGAGACAGAAAAATTCAGCTAGGATCTATATCTTGTGAGTCTGAGCACAGCTAAATAAGTCAGTGCCTCAACAGAGGAGCAACAGGCCCACCACTGGAGCCGCCTTAAGGCAACTGAAGCAAGACTCAAGGAGGAGAAAGGAGACAGCAGGTGCCTTAGACACTGATAGTCGCTGTAGGTCCCAGTTCAAAATTGTTCCTAGTCTAGATGTGTCAGATCTACAAAGATAAGGCCAGGCAAGCCATCTCTAAAGGGCTTTCCAAAAGTCGCCAAACTTCTAGCAAAAAGAAAGTACAAGTGATGAAAACATACATCATTTCTTGTGCTGGTGATAAAGCCAGTTAAGAAATCCTTGGAATCCATTCGAAGGTACTTCTGAGATACCCCTTCTCTATGTGGGCCCAGAACAGATATAGTTTCTACCTCAAGTAGCAGAAAAAGTAAACAAAGCTCAAGGCAAAGACAGTATGCTTTGTAACGCTGAGGACACGATGGGTAGCAGTATTTGGAAGGTGAAGAATTGAAACGTACACAGAGCACTAGAATGCAGAATGATTTAGAAGGCAATAGATCATACTTATTAGGCAAGAGAAAATCCATTATTGATTTTCTTTAATGTTCTTATCATCTAATCCCAATGAAAGATGCCAGATTGCCCTGAAGCTTTCAGTTTGGCTGAACAATATGAAACCATTGATATTCAACTGTTTTTTGCCCTACGAAGCAGCGAACAGCGGGATGACTTGTGCCCTAAATGGGCTGTCTGAAGCTCCTACCAGACTGGAGGTGGGGGCTGTGGGTGTGAGTAGAGGCCCAGATGGCTGGGGCATCCAGGTCTCACGCAGAGAGAGACGTCCCTTAAGGAGCTGGCACAGGCAGGTCAAAGGCAGCCTGCTGGCCTGCATAGGCAAAGGGCAGCTTCTCTGCCTGCAGGAAGCGTAAATTTACATCAGCACGTCTAAATGGGAACCCATTTGGTCTCTCCCCACAGATTGGGCTGCACGGCCCTTCATTTTCTTAAAATCTGCAAACGTTTCTGCAGAGGCTGTGGTCTCCTGGCTGACTGCACGCTCCCAGGAGTCCTGCAGGGAGCAAGTTGATCAGAACACTGCTGCCTGCCCAGAATACCAAACAGCACACAGCAGTGCAGGCTCCCAGTCCTCTGCTGCAGCCGGCTACCCTGGCACAAGCTCCACCCTCCAAGAGCCCTTTCTCTCCCTCCATTGTCGCTTTTCTACAAGCCCACTTGTTTCCAGGTGGCAGAAATACGTCTGCAATCCAGCAATATATTTCTAAGACCTTCTCCATGACAACGCAGGGCCGTGAGCAGACTGCCAGATCTGAGCAGCCAGAGAACTGCCCTGGGGGCAACAGCATAAAGACAGCACGGGGCAGCTGGGGATGCTAGAAGTCTGCCTTAGCTGTGTTGCAGTTTGGGGTTAACACTCCCCATCTTCTGGGGAAGCAGTGAGCCCGTGTCTCCAGAGGCCCAGCAATGATCATTCATAAACCCTGATGTTAGCACAGAAGCCAAATAGTTCAGGGAAGCTTGGACGTCTTTTCTTCTTGAAAGATCTTTTGCAGCAGAACAAGAAGGGAGAAATGCAGCAAAGAAGGACCTGGGTTTTTTAATGGGCTGCCAGTGTTTTGTGATTGTACAAATTCTTTATATACCTCAAGTGCCATCCAGATGGTATATCTCACAGATGTCGCCTCCCCACACCTGCCCAAATCACCCCTAGCCCCAGACAATCTCACAGTGGACAGAGCCTAAGAACCAAAATCTCTACTTGCCCTCCCCAGTATTGAATGACATTAACCTTGGGGCAGAATGCCAGGCACAGCAGAGATGGCTCCTCGAGACCCAGCATCCACAAAGAAGCTTCCTAGGAGCTTGTTGTTGGGAGTATGGAGGTCATCAAACAAGGAAGAAAGCCAGAGGAGCAAGGGAAGGACATATCTGTGAGTTGGAAGCAGGGGTGAAGACAGAAGCCAAGCCAGATGGCACTGATTCTCCTTTTTACAAAATTATGCAGTGGTTAAAACTGTAGTCAGACAACCTGGCCTTCAGATCACCTTGAGCAAATTATGTAATTTCCCTGAGCCTCAGTTTCCTCATCTGTAAAGTAGAGACAGTAATGGTACCTACCTCACAGGTGGTCGTAAGAACTAAATGAGATAAAAAGTGAAGAGAGAAGAGCACAGTGCCTGGCATGTTATATGAGTGCAATAAATAGCTTTTATGATTAATCTCATCCTTATTTTTTTTAAGTAGGAGCTTCTAAAAGATGAGCTCTGTTGAAACAGAGGTAACCATGAGCTGAACTATTTCTCTTAACCTCACTCTCAGGGAGAAAGTGCTAGAAGGGATACAGAGAGACTGGCTGGAGGTGTCCATGCTCAACCCAAATTGTCTACCCTAACAGCCCATTAGGGTGGGATCATGGACCCTCAACTAACTTCCTGAGGTTTCTCCCCCAAAGCTCAATTAAGGCAGTTCTCTTGCCAATTCACAGACAAAATTAAGTCAAAGCATAAAACTGCTTTAATTTTAGATTCCCACCCCCATCGTGAGGTTTTTCTTAAGACTTTGGTGTGTGCTTCTGGATATGTAAACTAGAATGTAGACTAAAATGGCAACCATTTATAACCAACGTATAGTGAGTATTTTTAAATTTAGGACCACAAAGATTCATGACTTCCACATGATTTGTCACCTGAACATATTTAAGTAAGGTGAACATGAACTTTGGAACAGTGACCTTGCATCAACATTAGCTCATGTGAACTAATCCCAGACCCTAGGGGATTCCCCTGCTTGATGACTTATTTGAGGGTGGGCTCCCCTCCGACCCCTCCTTACCCTGTGCTCCACTAGGGAGGAAATCTGAGCATGGCCCATCAGGGGCTGAGCCCTAGGAAGCTCAGCCCTTTGAATCCCTCCACAAACATGTGCGATTCTGGCTCAAACACCAGGAACAATTAAACCACCATCATCTCCTTGTCATGGTCAAGGACAAGTCTGAGACAAATGTGGGGTCTGAATGCCCCGCTCTGAGGCAGTACTCCCCTTCTTCTCAAAAGCTCTTTTTTAGGCTAAAAAGAGTTTGCTCTGGGGCAAACTCAACCCCTTAAAGACTCGCTTATACCCCAGGCTTGGGCTCACTAGACCCACGGAGCCGTCAGGAAAGCTGACATTATTTCTGAGCCTCCAGGGCTGCAGGATCACAATAGTGCATGTTTGGAAGTTTGGGAATGTGGATGATGCTGTGCGTTTGGTCCCCAAAGCCAAGGCTGATGGACAGTGAGGTAGGCCAACTGTGCTCTTCCGAACGCTCAGGTCGCAATTAAAGCCTCTGTCCACGCAAAGCACCCCAAAGAAAGTCTGGCAAAAGAGAAGGAAGCACTAATAAAAAGCAGCAGGATGGGGCTTCCCCGGTGGCGCAGTGGTTGAGAGTCCGCCTGCCGATGCAGGGGACATGGGTTCGTGCCCCGGTCCGGGAAGATCCCATGTGCCGCAGAGCGGCTGGGCCCGTGAGCCATGGCCGCTGAGCCTGCGCATCCGGAGCCTGCGCATCCGGAGCCTGTGCTCCGCAACGGGAGAGGCCACAACAGCGAGAGGCTCGCATACCGGAAAAAAAAAAAAAAACAGCAGCATCTAACTGCTGCCAAGACTAGTGCTCTCGGGAACTGTCTTCAAGGAAATGCTGGTGGGAGGCCAGAGCCCCAGCTTTCAGAGTCAGCCTCCAAGGCCTTGGTCCATTGGATGGTGCATAGTTCCCTCCATAGAGTGACCAGAGAAATCCACCAGGGCTGCCCTGCCCCAGATTTGTAAACAGACCTCCATGGCTGTCTATCAATTGAAAACAAATTACAAAAGAGTTTACATAACTGTTCCAATTAAATTTGATGTATGGATTTTTCCCCTTTTTACCAAGAGACTATTTTTGCCCAGGTTTTCAAGGCAAAAATAATCTAGTGAGACCTAATCAAAATACTCCCAGGTCTCACATTAGGGTGGAGCTTTCCTGATAACAGGGGTCTTATGGTAATGTACCCCATGGACTGGGGTCCAGCACTGGGCTGCACTTAGCCCATAGTTAACAAGCTCACTGGGGAGCACTTCTCTCTGGAGACTAGACTGGCTGACTGGAGGTGGAAGAAAGCCCTGGGTGTGTTTGGAGGAAGGGAGAGAAGAGTGGAGATTGTTTTTCAGGTTTTGCTTGGGATTAAGCAGTGGAAGTGTTTAAGATCCCTTTAGGCAAGAACCAAGGCAGTGTGCAAGTGAGTGGCTCTACCATGGATCTGATCAACATTCACTTAATTCTGACTGTATTCCAGATCCTGAGAACAGAGGGCAGGTGAGAGCGTGGTCCCTGCTTTACAGCTCTGCCAGTCAGGTAGGGCTGCAAACAAGCCAATAAGTTTTTACAAGACCCTGTGAGGTGTATGCTCCAGTGAGGACACGGGTGAGAGCTCACAGGAAGTGCTGGTCCTGGGAGCAACAGAGACAGCTTCCTAGAGAAGTGATGTCTAAGCTGAGACTGGAGGGATGAGTAGAAGGCTGAGAAGAGGCTTGTTTTTCTCTTGCATGATATTCCATAGGCAGGCAGATGGTCCAGACTGGGTAGACAGCCCACAGCACGAGGTCGTCCAGGGCCTGGCTTCCTTCTATCTTACTTTGTCATCTTCTATGGCATTTTCCTCGCTTGCATAATCAAAGCTAACTCACCAACACTGCTTCCATATTCCAGGGAAAGAGAGAACGTGGAAGACAAACAATTTCCTCTTGTGGGAGTTGCATGCGTCACATTTGCTTCCATCTCACTGGCCAGAAATTAGTCATATGGTCACTTTTTGGCTACAAAAGAGGCTGGAGAATATAATCTCTGGCTAATTTGCCATGTCTCAAGCTAAAACTAAGAGGGAAAAAGGGGAGAATGGACACGAGTGGACAATTAGAAATCTTTGTCACAGTGGGAGAGAGAATGGTCTATGCATGTATGCCCTTGTCAAGGGCAAGAGGTAAAAGAGAGTACAGTGGACTTGGGGAGGAATGTGCCATACACTATACTAAGTACATTAGCTACATGATTTCATTTAAACCTCATAATCATACAAATAAAAAGTGTTACCATTTTAATTTTAAAGAAGAAGAAAGTGAAGGTCAGAGAGGTTGGGTGATTTTCCCAAGGTCACACAGCTGTACAGGTGAAGCCAAGATATTGATCTAGGTCCACCCGGCTCCAGACCTGCTGGTCTCTCCATGAGGCTACAGTGCCTCTCTGTGAAGCCACCTGGCAGGTAGAGGAGGCTATGGGAGACTCCAGGAGTCACTGGCTGAATGAATGGTGCCAGTGGTGGGGCACTGCAAGGAATGAGTGAAGACTAGGAGGCAGGGAGGGGACTGGCAACAGTCGGCAAGTGAATCCAGGAAGGCACATCTGATAAAGCCAACCATGTCTGAGTCTAAGAGAATCAGTGTTTAGATTCTGCTTTGAGATCAAATTATCCCTAGTAGTTGAATTCTAGAATCTCAAGGCACTCAGATATAAGGATCTTGTTCCTCAAACTGATCAACAGGATAGTTTTGAATGATCATCCACAGACGGCTAGTCCTACCCCACTCAAAGCAGGAGCCCCTCCTACAGCATGCCTGGTGGTTGTTCATCATTGGCACCTCAAACACTTTCAGTGCAGGGGAGCTCACCACCTCCAGCCAGTGTCTCTGTCAGAAAACTCTGGGTACCCTGATCCCCTTCTGAATGGTCCAGCTGAGGGGGAGATGGATTCTACACAGCTGTAGAGGTTGGGTGAGGCCCAGCTATCTGCTGGTGCATTTAATCCATCAATCCACTGATTGAAGAGTTCAGGGAGTCCAAGGCCAAAGTTATGTGAATCTCTACACAAGACATTTCTCTTCACTATGCTTGTCCTAGGGCCTTAGGAGACAGAGACCCTGGACTATCTGATTTGATGGCTTTTCTGACCTCCATGAATGTTAGGCATGTTCATTAATCCTTTTACCCGTAGCCTCACAATCACAACCTTGAAGAAAAATCACTTTGAAATTTGCAACAGATTTGGCCTATGAATAATTCAGCATGGCTCTCGACTCAGGGGAAGTATTCAGTTTCTGAAGCTTCTTAACCTACAGGAGACAGTAGATAGGATGCTGCAGGGATGCATCTGCTTAGATTTGAGTGAATGGATGGGAGGAAGGATGGAGGGAAGGAAGGATAAAAGGAAGGAGGACAGGGAGGGTGGGAGGGAGTGAAGGGGGAAGGGAAGTCAGGTATAAAACAAATTTCCTTCTTCAAGCAGTCTTAGAGGCTCCCAAGGACTTCAGCTCATGTTGGGGAGCAGGCACTGGGGGAAGAATTGTGGTCAGGCTGTGGTGCCAGGCCAACCTGCCTCGAGAGCAGCTACAGGAGAGCAGCCATTGAGTGTGGAGCTGGTCCACCATGGAACCAAACTTGAACCCAGGTAGGAACCCGGCACCAGCATGCAGAGCTCCTCCCTGGAATGCCAAAGCCTGTGGGACCATCCCCCATACTCCTATTTTGTCTTGGCTTTGTCTCCAGACTAGAAGAGATAGAAGGAAAGAGATGGGGACTTGGCTGAGTTTCAGCCCCGGTTCTACTTTTCATGGCAGTGGGACCTCAGGCGGGTCACTACTGTGTGCTGTCATCAGGGTAACTTTATCTGGCTAAGGATGACTGTATCTGGCCAGAGACCCTCCCACTTCCATCACAGGTGGGGTCTCAGCTTACTATCTTGGAATTCTTTTGCTTTTTAAGTAAATGCATTTTTTGTTTGTTTGTTTGCGGTACACAGGCCCCTCACTGTTGTGGCCCCTCCCATTGCGGAGCACAGGCTCCGGACGCACAGGCTTCACGGGCCCAGCCGCTCCGCGGCATGTGGGATCTTCCCGGACCAGGGCACGAACCCGTGTCCCCTGCATCAGCAGGCGGACTCTCAACCACTGCGCCACCAGGGGAGCCCAATAAATGCATTTTTTACTGTTCACCTCCCACTCCAAGGAGGTGAAGTGGATAGAATTTTTTTTTTAAATCCTATCCTATCACAGGTCAAACAAATGCACTCTTTACTACTGAAGCTCATTTGCCCTGGTGGACCAGGTTGCCCCATGTAAGGGACTCCCTAATGCAGGCTGAGGGCTCACTTAAGAAGCCTATTTTTTTCTCCTGTATCCCCAAACTACTTAACACTCCCATAGAAAGGAAAGGTGAGTCCCAGGAAAAGCATGCCAAGGAAAAGTGAGCAAGAATTTCTGTCCAAGATCCAGACAGAGCAGGTCCAATCCACACACCTCAGGCTCACTCAGGGAGGGAAGTCCCCAGGCATGGAGAAGAGCCCAAGGAGGCATCCTTCCCCATCTTGTGGGCCTAGAGTGATGTCTCCTTCCCCAGGCCCTGGATCACCCCTGATATCATCCTGTTCCTTGGGGATGGGAGGAGAGGGTGGGCAGGGCTATGAAGAGTGAGATTTCAAGCTTCTCTTGAAGCCAGCAGTCTCTGATCTCTGTTTCTTCATCTTTAAAATGGAAATTGTAGGGCTTCCCTGGTGGCTCAGTGGTTGAGAGTCCGCCTGCCGATGCAGGGGACACGGGTTCGTGCCCCGGTCCAGGAGGGTCCCACATGCCGCGGAGCGGCTGGGCCCGTAAGCCATGGCCGCTGAGCCTGCGTGTCTGGAGCCTGTGCTCCGCAACAGGAGAGGACACAACAGTGAGAGGCCCACGTACCGCAAAAAAAAAAAAAAAAAAAAAAAAAAAGGAAATTGTAAAAGCACCAGCCCTGTTTCTTCATGGGCTGAGGCAATGGAGGGGAAGGTATCAAAAGCGAGAAGCCTCACAATACTGGCTCTCATTGTGGGGCTGCCGGTCCCCATTTCAGGAAGCCCTAGCTGGACTGGAGATAGACAACAAGCATACTCTGGCTGCAGCAGGTTCCTTGGAGGGACGCACACTGTGTATGAAATATAGTCCCTGCCTGCAAGTTGCCTAAATGCTTGTCGGGAACAGAACATACTCCTGCAATACCCTGAGGAACCACCCTGCGATGGTAGACCACGTGGTGCAGGTTCTTTGCTGCCGATTGATGGTTGTATGAGTTAGCATGCTTGTTCTAGCACCTGAGTCCCATGGCCTCCCTCCAATCGGGCTCCTGGCATCCTCCACACCTTGGTGGAGTCACCAGGATTCCCAGCCTGGTCCTTTACTCAGTAGTTCCAAAACCCTTTCAGACACTAATGCACCCTGGGAAAGAGGTTCACGTCAGCCTGGTCCAGATGTCAGTGCATTGTTTACAATGGAAAAGCAGCCCCGCATTTGCACAGAGCCCACATCCTTCCGAGAAGGCATACATCCACATAAGGGACCCAGCGAGAGACCGGAAATTTTCCTCTTAAAAAGAGTGAAACCAGAGGGTACTGGGCAGCCTCACGAGGTGTCATCTATTACTCCATCACAGTCGCATGGTGACTGCATCCTACGCCCTTCTCACCCACTGTCTCTTTCTCGGTGGGTGTCTTGGGAAGCCTCACTCTCCCGACAGTCCATTGCCTCTTTTTTTTCTGGCCTCCATGAACCGTTCTGCCAAGAAAATAAGTTAAATCACAGTTTATCTGGCGCTGTTCGCACATTGGACGTGGACCTCCTTAGTAAGACTCACGGTGAACCAAACCTCCAAGGACTGCCCCACCCTCCCAGGCTGCCAGCCCCAGGGAACAGCAGTTCCTTCTGTGATTGGCCGCACTGCAGTCACTGTCTGAAGGACCAACTCTATTTTTTTTTTTTTTTTGCGGTACGTGGGCCTCTCACTGCTGTGGCCTCTCCCGTTGTGGAGCACAGGCCCCGGACGCACAGGCTCAGCAGCCATGGCTCACGGGCCCAGGCGCTCCACAGCGTGTGGGATCTTCCCGGACCGGGGCACAAACCCCTGTCGCCTGCATCGGCAGGCGGACTCTCAACCACTGTGCCACCACGGAAGCCCTATTTTTTTTTTTTTTTTTTTAAAGGGCTCACTGGGTGGGGATGCACCTCTGATTGTCTCAGCTCTTGTAACTCTTTTTTTTTTTTGAAGATGTTGGGGGTAGGAGTTTATTAATTAATTTATTTATTTTTTGTTGTGTTGGGTCTTCATTTCTGTGCGAGGGCTTTCTCTAGTTGTGGCAAGCGGGGGCCACTCTTCATCGCGGCACGCGGGCTCTCACTATCGTGGCCTCTCTTGTTGCGGAGCACAGGCTCCAGATGCGCAGGCTCAGTAGTTGTGGCTCACGGGCCTAGTTGCTCCGCGGCATGTGGGATCCTCCCAGACCAGGGCTCGAACCCGTGTCCCCTGCATTCGCAGGCAGATTCTCAACCACTGCGCCACCAGGGAAGCCCCCCAACTCTATTTTTCAGGAGAGACTTCATCCCCACAGCCAAGGAACTTAGTAGCAAACAATCTCTTAGGCCCTGATTCTCAACATTTTTAATCTCATAGTCCACAAAGATTCAAGCAAGCTTTACTACTATCTGTGGTTTGAAGGACAAAATGATGGATGATGACAATGACAATGTTTAAATTCTATTAGAATATTGGGTGTATTTTCAAACTCTGCTGCCCCCAGTCCATGTGCTGAGGTTCCCTTCTACCCCCACACATTGTTGTAAATTACTGTTTGGGGGTCACCTCTTCAAATGGACCTTCTCACTTGTGCTGCAGGAATGAATTCTACAAGCGTTGGGAGTGCCAGGCTCTATGCTGGTATCGCCAGCCTGTTTGTGGGTGGACGGGGGCGGGGAGAGGCAGAGTTTCAGGTGGAACAGCACAAAATTCAACAGTGAAGGAGTGTTGGTGTCTTTTTTCTCTGTGTTGGAGTTCTGAGAGTGGATCTGGGGGTGCAGTGTGTCATCTCACGGAATATAGGAAGATCTTTTCAGCTGTAGAAGGAAGGATAAGGACCCTCTGCAGGGAGCCGAGAGAGTACTGGAGAAGGCTGTCTGGTGCACCTGGCTGGACCGGGCGGTGCCGCGAACAGAGAGGTAAGGGTTGGGTGGGGTGACCAGAGACAAATAAAAACCCCTCTCCTCGGTTCCTTTCACACCGTTGAAAAGGTGACTCAACCTGGCCACTCCTGGGCTCCGCCTCTACAGTCTATGCAAAGAGAGGCTTTTCCCCAGTTTCCTGTGGAGGACCTAATGGTCTCTTTCCTGCGGTGCTGGGAGGGCAGGTGGAGCATCTCTGGGAGTTCTCTCATTATTAATTATCCCATGAAGCCTCCAAGGCTTTGTCTCTGCTGTGAGTGAGAAAAATGAGCCGTGAGCATCCCCAGCGCTGTGTGAGTCACGGGGAAGAGTGCGGCTATTTTCCCATGGGTTGTTTTTCTGGGTGGAGCCACACTCCTGTACCAGTGTGCGCTGTGGGGAGCAGGGAAGGCTGACTGCCGCTCATCTGGCCCGAGTAGGTGAGAAGATAAGGTCCTCAGGTGCCACAGCAGTAGCCACCGGGAGGAGAGAAGCCAGGGAGTGGGGTTGGGTGAGGCTGCCAAGGGGGCGCACAGGGAGGGGCAGTGGCAGCAACGCCCCTCATGGAGTGGATCAAAACAGGGCACGGTGGTAGGAGACCCTCCCAGGTGTTCCTTCTTCTCCTGGAGACTGGAAATCAGCGGAGGATCAAAGTAAAAACTTTCAACTCTCATCTCAGATTTTCATGCATTTTTTTTAAGGTTGGAGATTTGCAAGCATTGAAAAACTCTAGGCCATGGCATAATAATCTTAGAGGATAGGCTGGGATGCAACCTTGTAAGGAGGTTAACACTGGTGAGATTGGGAACCTTTCCCTGGGAACCTACAGGAAGTGGTCTCTAGTTCTCTGTCTCCCCTTTGTCCTCTCCTGGAACGCTGGTTCTGAGCATATCAGCCTTGTTCTCAGTCTTTCTGGCAGGTTCCTCCTCTTGTTGGGGTGCCCCAGGGTCAAACCTTTGTCCTGACCTTCACTCACTCCCTTGATGGTCTCACCTAGTTTCACGGTTTTAAATACCATCAGGATGGGCTGACTCCCAAATTTATGTCTCCATCCCAGCCTCTCTCCCAATACCAGGCTTAAATATCCAATTACCTTCCTGATACATCCACTTGGATATCTAGCAGACATCTCACATTCAATATATCTAACATGGGAACACCTGATCCTTTCCCCTAAACCTCCTCTACCTGCAGCCTTCCACATCTTAACTAATGGTGACTCCATTCTTCCCACTGCCCAAGCCAAAATCTTGGCGTCATCTTGACTCCTTTTCCTTTCCCACTCCATATCCAATTTGTTAGGAAATCCTGTGGATTTTCCCTTCCAAATAGATACAGAATCTGACCGCTTCTCACTGCCTCCATTCTCATCATCCTGGTCCAAGCCACTGTCATTCCTTATCTGGATTTCTGTAAGCGCATCCTAACAGGTCTTCCTGTTTCTACATGGTCTAGTCTCAATACAGTACCAGGTGGTCATTTAAAACGTAAGTCTGATCATGCCGCCCCTCAGCTCAACCTCCTGAGATGGCTCCCATCTCTCTCCCAGGAAGAGCCAAAGTTCTCACATGGCGCACAAGGCCCTGCATGATCTGGTCCTGTCACTCCTCTAACTTCACCTCCTACTGCTACTGTCCCCTTGTTCACCCCACTCCGTCCACACTGGCCTCCTTGCGATTTCTCTAACACCTGGACACATTCCCACCCCAGGCTCTTTGCAACAGCCATTCCGTTGCCTGGAATGCTTCCCCCAAGATATTCCAATTCCCTCACCACCTTCAATTCCATCTCCAAATTTCGCCTTCTCAGTAAGGCTTGTTTTGGACTGAATTGTGTCCCCCCACCCTGCCCCCGAGTTCATATGTTGAAGCCTTAACCCCCAATGTGATGGTATTTAGAGATAAGGCCTAAAAAAGAGGCAATAAAGGTTAAGTGACATGACGAGAGTGGGGCTTTAATCCAATAGGGCTGGTGTCCTTTTAAAAAGAGGAAGAGACACCAGAGCTCTCTTTCCTTGCACACACAAAGAGGTCATGTAAGCACACAGAGAGATGGCGGCCACCTACAAGGAGAAAGAAGAGGCCTCAGAATGAAACCTAACTTGCCTGCACCTTGATCATGGACTTCCCAGGGTCCGGAGCTGTGAGAAATAAATTTCTGTGGTTTAAGCCACCTGAGCTGTGGCATTTTGTTATGGCAGCCCTAGCAGACTAACCCTGTTTCTCTATTACTATTGCAGGCTGCCCACCCTTCCCTCCTGGGGCTCCCAAACTCCCTTACCTTGTTCTACTTGTCCTATTTACCATAGCCCTTAGTGCCTTTTAATAAATTATATAATTTATTTTTTTCTTATATTTACTGTTTACTCTCTGTCTCCCCTGCTAGAGCATAAGCTCCACGAGGGCAGAAATTTTTGTCTGTTTGGTTTACCAGTGTATCCAAGTGTCTGGAACAGTGCCTAGTGAAACCGAAACTGTACAACTCAGATTGCACAGATTGGACTTGAACCCATGGCAGGGACTCGGACCCAGCCAAAACCCAGATTGGGACTTGAACCCATGGTCTTCTAAGGAATTTTTTTTTATATATATAAATTTATTTATTTATTTATGTTTGGCTGTGTTAGGTCTTCGTTGCTGTGCGCGGGCTTTCTCTAGTTGCGGCGAGCGGGGGCTACTCTTGTTGTGGTGCGCGGGCTTCTCATCGCGGTGGCTTCTCTTGTTGCGGAGCACAGGCTCTAGGTGTGCAGGCTTCAGTAGTTGTGGCACGCGGGCTTCAGCAGTTGTGGCTCGTGGGCTCTAGAGTGCAGGATCAGTAGTTGTGGCGCACGGGCTTAGTTGCTCCATGGCATGTGGGATCTTCCCGGACCAGGGCTCCAACCCGTGTCCCCTGCACTGGCAGGCAGATTCTTAACCACTGTGCCACCAGGGAAGCCCAACCCATGGTCTTTTAACTGAGATTATACACCTGGTCTCAGGACTTAATGAAGCTCAGGTTCTTGATGTCTCATCACAGAAAGAATTCAGTGAGAGACAGTGCTAAGTAAGAAGTGGATTTATTTAGAGAGAAACACACTCCACAGACAGAGTGTGGGCCATCTCAGAAGGCGAGAGCAGCACCTGGGTGTGGGGTTGTCAGTTTTTATAGGGGCGGGTAATTTCATAGGCTAATGAGTGGGAGGAATATCCCAGCTATTTCAGGGAAGGGGTGGGGATTTCCAAGAATTGGGCCATCGCCCACATTTTGACCTTTAGTAGTCAGCCTTGGAACTGTCATGGCACCTGTGGGTGTGTCATTTAGCTTGCTCAAGGTCTAGTGGAAGTCGATCATCCACCATCTTGGGCCTAGTTGGTTCTAACCAGTTTATGTCATGTCCTCAGGCTAAGTCATTCTTTTAAAGGTTGTGCCCTGCCCCCTTCCCTCCTGTTTCACTAGTGCGTAAGGGATATTCACCAAGTCTTGTCAAATGAAGGGATGAGTCACCTTTTTTGAAGGTGCAAAAGAAACAAAGGAACCAAGGAGAGGGTTTTTTATTTATCTTGGGTTTGCTTGTCTCTAAAGGGAAAGCAGCCCAACCTGGCCGGGGTGGTGCGCAGGGCGGGGTGGGGGGGGGGGCGTGGAGGGGGGAGGGGGGCGCGTGCGCAGATGTGCTGGGCAGGTGTGGCTGTGGCCTCCAGCACCCAGAGAGACAAATGAGGCTCAGAAGGCTCAAGCACGGCCACTTGGCTGGTGCTCTCCTAGACTGAGAGTCATGCAGATGGGAGGAGCTGTCACCCACTTTGTTTAAAGAAGGAGCCAACATTCTCCAGTGGAAGCAGGAAGACAGTCCAAGCACACAGCATGTGCAAAGGCACCAAGGCATGAAGCCATCTGGGAATACAGATTTGCAAGGAGTGTGAGTGGAAGAGAGTGAAAGCAAAGCAGAGAGTCCAGGGAAGACGAGGTCATGAGGACAAGGAATGTCAGGTTCAGGCACTTGAGCTTTATTCTGTCAGCAATCAGGGACCACTATAGGACTTAAGGCAGAGAAGCAGCCTGATGGGATTTACTTGCCAGAAAGATCACTTGGGCAATAGCTTGACTGCACTGCACTCCCTGTGTGCAGAACACGAGTCTTTGTTAACCGATAACAGGCAAAGCTACCGCCAAGCCTCCCTTGCAACCTCAGGGAGGGAAACCTAAACCCCACTCCAACCCCCTCTACTCAGAGTGAGACAACCCAAATAGCTGGGCTCTTTCTTTGGCTCTTAGCAAGAGAGGGACTTATCTATAGGCAAATACCATTCAAAACACTCCAGTCTCAGTCTTTTCCTTAAAACACTCCCATCAGGCTGTTGCCATGACAACCATTGCTGACCCAGCCTTCAGGAAGCTATTGGAGTCCCGAGAGGATGTGGTCCTGCTGCTGCTGCGGCTCATCAACTCCTCAACAATGCTCGCCCAGTGATGCAACAGTCCCGCTGGCTACAGTTCACATACACACCCACAGCCCTCCCACTCCTCTGCATCTGTCCTGTGCACATATTCTTCCCACTCACCTCTGTACTGGTGGATTTCCTGACCAATCACAGATCCAATTCTCCCCACCTACAACAATGATTCAGCCAAGAGGTGGGCATATGACCTGCATTGCAGGACCAATTCATTCCTTGGGATGAGTACAGGGAACCTCAAAAAAGGAGCTCCCCTTCCTCTAGGGTGCCAAGCTGGGGCTGGCAGCGGCCATGCCCTCTCCCAGATGTTTGCAGCGGGAAAGCGAAGTCAACACACAAATAGAAGCAAAGATAAGCAGAAAAGAGAACCAACATCCCGGTGGCAGAGTCTCCAGTTCTAGGCCCTAAGCCCTGGCTCCTGTCACTCATGCTTTGGTTGAGTCCTTCCCAGCCTCCAAAGCCAATATGTTCTGTCACAGGAACCAGAATTGTCCTGGATGGGTCCTCTTTCACTTTCCAAGTGAATTCTTCTCAGTCACCACCCATCCACCTCCTTCCCCCTTCTGAAGAAACCCCCTCCCTCTCTGTGCCTTCATTTGCATAGCTCTACAATGGAGACAATTCGTCTTGTTCCCAACCTCCCTTCATTCTAAGAACTGTTAACGGAACAAGAGGAGACAGACAAGGCTTGGAAGGCTCGGAAACTCAGGAATATGTCACAGGATTCAGGAAATGACAGAAATGGTTCATGCTGAAGAGAGGTGGAGAGACAGAAAGGGCCCAAGCCTGCCAAGCTGGCCTGAGCAGGGTGACAAAACTGTGGGCCCGGCACTGGGCGTGTGGGCTGCTCCTGGCATCCCAGCCACTGCCAGGCTGCTGCCCGCGAAGAAGGCATCTGGTTGCCACACAGGGTGAGAGGACAGCGAGGCCCGCAGCTTTCCTCACCTTCCCAAGGATGTCCCGCTAACATTAGGCTTCAGTTCCTCAGCCCTGACCCAGAGGCTTTACCCTGAATACCAAAGGGAACAAGTTCCTCTGTGTGTGTGAGAGTGTGTGAAGGACAGTGAGAGACTTTCAAACAAGCAGCGTAGAAATGCTGAATCCGAGGCAGAGAGCATGAGCAGGACCATCACGATTCACTCAAGCAGTGTTCACACGGTCCCTCCTAAGTGCGGAGGTGGACCGCTCACCTCAACACAATACCTGTTTGCAAAGGTTTACAGTTCCCAAAGGTCTCCCTTACTTCAGCTCTCTGGATCCTCTGAACAACCTCTGAGGTAGTAAGGGCAGACATTACAGCTACAGTTACTAGTGAGGAATGTACACTGACAACGGAGGAATCCAGCGCCTAGAAACGTTAAGTAATTTGCCCAAGTCACACAACTTATAATTGGTGAAACCTCAACTCTGCCACGGGACTCCATTGGTCTGTTCTACAACCTGGAGGCTGGAGCCCTGTGTCCCGAGACACTCGCATATACGTCACTGAGCAAGCGAAACTTTCCCCTCCAGCCCTCTGGGCAAGCAGAGTGGTGGTATGGGCAGTGCTAAGTGACGGGGCTTCACAGACATGCCAGAAAAACATCTGCCCCCAAATAGCTCAAGTAGAGATCCATGGTTTAGGATAAGCACCACAGCCTCCATTAACCCCATCAGCTTATAGCTGGTTACCCATGGGGCTAATATTCTGAGTCATGGACCCCTTCCTCTTTGATAATGGGTCTGATATTCAGGACCAGCATCCCCAGACAGAATGTGGTAGGATAAGCAGGTTGGTGTTTTGTTTTGTCTCCTTTGGGGAGGCTCTGAGCTGCTGGGACTCTCCCCGACCTCCACAATGTCGCTTACAGTGAGGGGTACCGACCGCTGGCTGCCCATCGACGTCCACATTTTTCCTGGTGCTCAGCCAGGCTACGTTTCCCAGACTCCCCTGCAGGGGAATGTAGCCATGTGATAGTTTCAGCCAATTAAATGAGGACAGAGGTGCTCTGAGCCATTTCCAGGTCCAATGAAAAGGCGTTAGGGATGGCTGGAGACTATGACACCAGGGCAACTTGGGTTGATAGCGAAAAATTGGCTGCTATGCGGTTTCCTGAATGACATATATAGGACTCTCCACAGTCAACCTGCACAAACAACCAGGCTTTGTCTCTTGTTCCCTGTCATCTCCCCAGCACCAGAGCAGGGCTTGGCACATAGTATATATCATCCAACATAAGACATCATTAGATATAGGGCACACCATTATTCTAGGTACCACTAAGAAATAAAGGGTGGGGACTTCCCTAGTGGTGCAGTGGGTAAGAATCCACCTGCTAATGCAGGGGACACAAATTTGATCCCTGGTCCGGGAAGATCCCATGTGCTACCAAGCAACTAAGCCCATGCGCCACAACTACTGAGCCCACACGCCTAGAGCCCATGCTCCACAACAAGAGAAACCACCGCAACGAGAAGCCCGCACACCGTAACAAAGAGTAGCCCCTGCTCACTGCTGCAACTAGAGAACGCCCGCGCACAGCAACAAAGACCCAATGCAGCCAAAAATAAATAAATAAATAAATAAATAAAAGAAATAAAGGGTGTTGTCAAACTATGACACTATACTTACACTTGGAATTTTTTAAATTAAATTTATTTATTTGGTTGCACCGGGTCTTAGTTGTGACACGCAAACTCTTAGTTGTGGCACGCATGTGGGAGCTAGTTCCCTGACCAGGGATGGAACCCAGGCCCCCTACGTGAGGAGCGTGGAGTCTTAACCACTGCGCCACCAGGGAAGTCCCCCAGAATTTTTATTTTACACTTATTGAAAGAGCTTTTTTAGATTTGGTTAGTCATAGGTTTTCATCAGATATCACTCTTGTGCATAATAAAATGGGAAATAGAAGTGAAATAAGTGAGCTAAGGCATTTCTAGAACTTCTCATCCCAAATCTGACTCCTCTCTCTTTGACTAAGAGTGATGATGACCACATTTTTTTCACACAAGGCCATCTTCTGAAGCATCAAGAGTGTCAGTGATGCAGCATTTCTCAGAAGAATCCGTAGGGCTTCCCTGGTGGTGCAGTGGTTGAGAGTCCGCCTGCCGATGCAGGGGACATGGGTTTGTGCCCCAGTCCGGGAAGATCCCACGTGCCGCGGAGCGGCTGGGCCTGTGAGCCATGGCCGCTGAGCCTGCGGGTCCGGAGCCTGTGCTCCGCAACGGGAGAGGCCACAACAGTGAGAGGCCTGGGTAACGCAAAAAAAAAAAAAGAATCTGTAAAAGAAGTGTCATAGGTGCTGGGCTCTTAAGCCGGTTTTACAGTTGAGTGGATCAGCTCTATCTCAAGCACTGCCAAACAAGTCTGATTCACCAGCCCCCCGGCAACCATTTGATTCTTATCTGTTAAGTGCACCTCCATGAGTATTTCGGGATTTTTTTTTCACCAAACTGTTGATGCGCATTCAGCACATTTTGATGCTGGGACTTCTGATGCCTGCAAAGGCAAGGACACCCTCATCAAGACTGCTGTACGGCCAGCAGCAATCAAAAGCTGCCATCGAATTAAGATACATCCCAATTTCAGAGATTTTGAGTTGGGGTGAGTGTGTCATAGAATTTTAAAGAATATGATTGTAGACTCTCAATAAATATTTGTTGAATGAATGAGTAGATGAATTCTAGTAGACGACTGAAAAAATGCCTTGACTTTCTTAGGAAAAGGTCTTCAGACTTTGGGATCACACAACAAGTCTGATAAAGCTAAGGTGATTATCCTCCTTTTTTGCAAACAACAGAAAACCCAAGCAAAATGACCTAAACTAAAGGAAAGATACATCAGCTCACATAACAAGGAGTCCTGAAATAGGCAGATCTAGTGTCAGTTAACTCAGCGACAACTCAGCAGGGACCAAGGCTCCTTGCCATCTTTCCACTCAGTTACCCTAGGCATGCTGGCTTGGGCCTCAGGTCAGCTACCCCCACGGTCACAAGTTGGCTGCCTTAGTTCTAGGTGTCATATCCAGACATGAAATGTCCAGTGGAGGAAAAGGGACTGTATCTTCATTATGACTCTCTTTGAAAGTGAGAAAACCTGTCCCCCAGCAGACTTCTCGTCTCATTGGCCAGCCTGGCCCACACCTAAAGCAGTCTCCAGCAGAGAAGTGGGGTCACCAGAATTCAAGAAGGATGTTTTTAAATTTTTTAAATTTTATGAATGGAGTATAGTTGATTAACAATGTCATGTTAGTTTCAGGTGAACAGCAAAGTGATTCAGTTATACATATACAAGTATCTATTCCTTTTTCAAATTCTTTTCCCATTTAGGTTATTACAGAATATTGAGCAGAGTTCCCTGTGCTATACAGTAGGTCCTTGTTGGCTATCTTTTTTTAAAAAAATAAATTTATTTATTTATTTTTGGCTGCTTTGGGTCTTCATTGCTGTGCGCCTGCTTTCTCTAGCTGCAGTGAGCGGGGGCTACTCTTCGTTGCGGTGCGCGGGCTTCTCATTGCGGTGGCTTCTCTTGTTGTGGAGCACAGACTCTAGGCACGTGGGCTTCAGTAGTAGCTCTCAGGCTTAGCTGCTCCACGGCATATGGGATCTTCCCGGACCAGGGCTTGAACCCGTGTCCCCTGCATTGGCAGGCGGATTCTTAACCACTGCACCACCAGGGAAGTCCCAGATATCTATTTTGAATATAGCAATGTGTACGTGTCAATCCCAAACTCTAAATCTATCCCTCTCCCACAAGAAGGATTTTGAGAGCATCTAATTTCACATCCTCATTTAATCAAGGGGAGGTCAGATGCCTTGCCCCTCTCTCAGGATAAATCACTGGCTTTACAGGAACACACAGGCCTCTAGATTCCCAGCCCGGGGCCTTCCCATTGGCTGCTTACTCCCACCCTGAGAGGATTCTTCTGTTCCGGAGGATACTGGGCTGGGGAGGGGGAAGGGCAAAGGAAGGTGAGGGTCAGGAGACTGCTAGCCTGGAAGTGGTTGGAGACAGCAACAAAAGGCCTCGCTGCTTTGCAAAGCCCTTAGGATGAGAAGCTCTGACCCTCAGGACCTCCTGTACTGGACTAGCCAGACTTTCAGGAAGGAAGAGTTCTAGGGAGACTGTCAGTTACCAAGCCCCTGAATCAATCCCTTAAGAACCCTTGATAGAAAATATCTGTGTGGAGACTCTGGGCCTAGAACATAGAGGAGCTCAGTATATTTGTTGAAGGAAGGCAGGGAAGGAGGAAGCTGACTGAAAATAATTTACATGTAACAATTTACACATAATATTTTACATACTAATATTCCACATTAATATTTACATATGCTGGAAAGAACACTGGCCATGAACTCAGATACCTGAAACTCCACTTAGAAGCTGTGTGACCTTGGGGATCATTTTTCTGTAAATCAAGGAGAGTGATGTTGTGAGGACAAAAAAGAGAAATCAGTGTGAAAGTGCATGGTTCACAATAGACTGAATACATGTTGGCTGTAGCAGAGGCTTTTGTTTCATGTCTCAAAGGGGAGAACAGCTGGGAGACTCACACCAATAATGCGGAACCTGGGCCTTGTCACAAAGCCCTCCCTTTTCTTTGAGAGCCTCAGTTCACTTTCCCACTGGAATCTGCTGGCCCAGCTCAGAGCATGCTGCCATCTGCTGGGGAGAAGGAGGAGGTGAACACCAAAGCATCCCTTGACACGAAGCCACCACAAGGAGCAACCTGGAAAAAGGGAAGCATAGGGACCCAACTTCTGCTCAGCTGTGACTCTCTTACCCTTTAAGAAGGGCAGGGCCCTCACCCCTGGACAGCAATTTATAAGAAAAATAAAATGTCTACCCATTTTTCTTTTTAAAAGTAAGTGATAGGATATTATTCAACCTTAAAAGGGAAGAAAATTCCTACACATGCTACAACATGGATGAATCTTGAGGACATTATGCTAGGTGAAATCAGCCATCACAAAAAAGACAAATATTGTACGATTCGACTTACACGAGGTAACTAAAGTCGTCACATTCATAGAAACAGGAAGTAGAATGGTGGTTACCAGAGGCCGGTGGGGAGGGGAAATGGAGAGTTGTTTAATGGGTGTAGAGGACTTCCCTGGCGGTCCAGTGATTAAGACTCCAGGCCTCCACTGCAGGGGGCACAGGTTCGATCCCTGGTCAGGGAACTAAGATCCCACATACTGCATGGCACAGCCAAAAAAATGTTCATTGCAGCTCTATTTACAATAGCCCGGAGATGGAAACAACCTAAGTGTCCATCATTGGATGAATGGATAAAGAAGATGTGGCAATATATACAATGGAATATTACTCAGCCATAAAAAGAAACGAAACTGAGCTATCTGTAATGAGGTGGATGGACCTAGAGTCTGTCACACAGAGTGAAGTAAGTCAGAAAGAGAAAGACAAATATCGTATGCTAACACATATATATGGAATTTAAGGGAAAAATGTCATGAAGAACCTAGGGGTAAGACAGGAATAAAGACACAGACCTACTAGAGAATGGACTTGAGGATATGGGGAGGGGGAAGGGTAAGCTGTGACAAAGCGAGAGAGTGGCATGGACATATATACACTACCAAACATAAAATAGATAGCTAGTGGGAAGCAGCCACATAGCACAGGGAGATCAGCTCGGTGCTTTGTGACCGCCTAGAGGGGTGGGATAGGGAGGGTGGGAGGGAGGGAGACGCAAGAGGGAAGAGATATGGGAACAGATGTATATGTATAACTGATTCACTTTGTTATAAAGCAGAAACTAACACACCATCGTAAAGCAATTATACTCCAATAAAGATGTAAAAAAAAAAAGAATGAAAGAAAAGGGGGTGTAGAGTTTCAGTTTTGCAAGATGAAGAGTTCTGGAGATTCGTTGTACAACAATGTGAATATACTTAACACTATTGAACTATACACTTAAAATGGTTAAAATAGTAACTTATATATATATATATATATATATATATACATGTTTTTTAATTAATGAATTTATTTTTGGCTGCATGTGTCTTCGTTGCTGCGTGCGGGCTTCTCATTGAAGTGGCTTCTCTTGTTGCGGAGCAAGGGCTGTAGGCGCACAGGCTTCAGTAGTTGTGGCTCACGGGCTCTAGAGCGCAGGCTCAGTAGTTGTGGTGCATGGGCTTAGTTGCTCCACGGCATGTGGGATCTTCCCAGACCAGGGATCGAACCCGTGTTCCCTGCACTGGGCGGCGGATTCTTAATCACTGCGCCACTAAGGAAGTCCCCAAAATGGAAACTTTTACGTTATGTATATTTTACCACAATTAAAAAAAAACAGTAAGTGACAGGGATAATAAGCACATAGTAGGTGCTTGACTTCATGCAATAGAATCATAATAAATATTTGTTGAAGGAAGATGGGAAGAAGTGATGCCGACAGGTGATCTCAGACGCCAGGGTGAACATGAGAACGGACATCTTCCCTTTCCCAGGACAGCCTTCCAAGTGACCTTCTCCTTGGGGTGATAAATCAGTTATCCTTCCTGCTCTCATCTCAACCCTAAACTTTCCTCTTCTCATCCCTTCTGACAAGAGCATGGCTCCAAGTTCAACCTAAGCTGGAACGTCATCCCTGAGAAATGTATCTTCCTGGTCAGTGCTGTCGGTGGCAGCCATGTCTTTGTTGATTCCACGGCTGCGAGTTCTCAGATCATAGAACTTAAAAACTGCAAGGGCACTGAGCAGCCTCGTGGGATTTAAGAGATTTATGTCCTATCTAATAAAAATATATAAGTACAAAAAACATTTAAAACAGTGGCTTGGACTTCCCTGGTGGCGCAGTGGTTGAGAGTCTGCCTGCTGATGCAGGGGACACGGGTTCGTGCCCCGGTCCAGGAGGATCACACATGCCGCGGAGCGGCTGGGCCCGTGAGCCGTGGCCGCTGAGCCTGCGCGTCCGGAGCAACGGGAGAGGCCACAACAGTGAGAGGCCCGCGTACTGCAAACAAAAAACAAAAAACAAACAAAGAAACAAACAAAAAAACCCAGTGGCTTATCAAAAGCTCCAGAACAGGAAGCAGTGAGACAACACTAACCAGCCCCACCCCCTGGGGAGCAGCAGGCAGAGTGTGGGACATGTTCCTCCCCTCAGCACCTTGTTATGGGGTCACTGCTCTGCAAGAGGAAAGGCTCTCCTGTGGTCAGTGTCACTCCAAGGCGCATCGGTCCTAGTTTTTGCCAGGATAACAGGGCAGGTTGAGTCTGTTCATAGCAGGACTCTCGGCCCAGAGGTAGGTGTCAGATCCTCCAGGGCAAGCAAGGCAGAGAACCTGAGCCCCAAACGCACTGGCTGGCTCTGCAACTGCCCAGACAGCTCCTGGAGCCCCTGTGGCCGAGCACTGGCCTTTGAGCAGCCCTGACTCACAGCAACTTCGCTGCCTGATTGTCAAGGGTCGCACAGAGGGAAAGCCAAAGGACACACAGAATGCTGGACTGCGTTGAAACGTTTGGTGGCAGTTGCAGGTGGAATTCATCACAAGGGGATGGAGTTTATTAAGACCCTCCCGCCCCCAGGATTTCTGGGCTTGGAGTGCTTCCTGAACTTCCCCTGAACAAATTTAACCGAGCGGGATGGAGAGGGAAGCTCATTTCTGGGCCAGAGGAGTTGGTAGCAATGAGTGGAAGCCCAAGTCTAGGGAAGAGAAGGGGAGATGGGATGTGCAAAGAATCAGGAGGACCAAACCTGGGGCGCTACACCGCACCCGTCCACAGCCACGAGGATGTTTGAACAACCAGTTTCTCCTAGTTGCTTTGGATGTCTGGGACCACTCCGGACCTCTATTTCTAAGTGGCAAGGACAAAAGGATAGCACTGTACCCTTTCCCAAAGCCTTGCTAAGGACACCCCTTCACCTCTGCTCCCAGGTGTGGGATGAGATAAGAGAAGTCAGTATCTTTCCCCCCCAAGAGTCAAAGCCATAGGGTTTCTATCTTGGAGAGCCCTTGCTGCATCCTGGGGGTCTGAGTGCTTCATCCTGGCTTAACGCAGAAGCACAAGGGTCCCCAGGGACTGCTGGCCTTTATCCGAGGCCTCCTTTGTTTGATGGGTTTAATAACTACCTTCCAATTAGACCAAATCTGACGCACCCTGGGCTCCAGCAAGTTTCAGTTTCACCTTCATCATTCACTGTAGGCTCCAAATCTCACGGGGATGGTACCCAAGCACCCACAGGCTGCCCAGGTCATGCTGGGCTGGGTGAGATAGGATGGATGGGAGCAAGAATCACATCCCTCCAGAGACAAATATAGGCAGTGGATCCTTCCCAGGGGCTGGGACCTGGAGAGTAGATCAGAACACAGTGTTTTACACTTTACAGATCTCTTGCCTCACCCATTAACATTTCACTGGAGAAAAGCACTAAAGCTAAGATGGCCATGGAAATACCATCCAAACTGGGACCCTTGTGATAGCAAAAGGGGGAGTCATTAATAATTCTGCTGGGAAACAACATATAAAGGGCTACGATATAGATCATCCATTCCCCAGTGAAGGAACAGATCAAATAGGAGGAGAGCCCAGTCATCAGCATTTCTCTCCCTCCCTTATGTGATTACAAAACAAAAGCATAAACCTCTCCTCATCAGAGCCGGTAGAACTGTCAGTTTCCAATAGGGACACCAAAACTAGCAAGCCATCAAACTAGGTACCCTTTGCCTGCCTGAGGCTATTCCTATGGGCGCAGTCAGCTCTGTCCCTTCTGGTCCGTGCTCAGATCAGAAGAAAATCTGGCTGGTAGTCCTTGTTACAAGGGGACAGCCAGGACCTCAGGGCGGGAACACAGATTTTTCAGTTAATTATTAAGAAGCCACTTCCTGGAGGTGCAGCGATGGGGAGTACTTCCTCATAGGGAGGGAAACGTGTGTGCAAATGAGCACAAGCAGGCAATTCCCTAATTCCACATTCAGCCTGCAGGGGGCAACATCTCTCTAGCAATGACCACAGTGCAAGCGACGCTGCAGGAAACACTTTTAATCGGCCAAGGAATAGGGTTTTGTTTCTGTAAAAAATCAGATCCATATATTTCCAGTAAGTAATTTTCACCCCTACATATTTTCACATAGAGATGTTACTCTTTTTCTATTTACAGTGCTAGGTACAGAGTAAGTTTTTAACAAATAAATACTTATGGATTGATCAGTTGGTTGAAGATAACACAGGCTTGCCTGAGGCGTGGAAGGTACAGGGTGAGATAGGAGGAAAGAAATTAGAGACTGGCGAATGTGCATGAGAAAGCACTTTCCTCTCTGGTTAATAGCTTGCCCAGGCCGGGAAGTGCTTTTGAAAATTTCGGAAAGATCTCTCTCCAAGAACAAACCATTATTAATTTAATTCTTTAAAAACAGAAAATAAAATAGTAATCTTGGTTTCTAAAGCTTCCTCATTTTAAAGTCCATCCTACATACATGTTAGATCAGTGAGTTCCAGGTTTATGCAGGTTTCTACACGTTTAAAGCTTTTACATTTAGACTCATGCCTTTCAGATGCATTGATTCTGAAGCACCTCCACCCCTATTCCCACCTAGGCTCGTAAGAGACTGGCTGAGGTCATCCAAGTCCACCCACCGCTGAGAAGGGACTGATGAGGTTCATTTCACCAGGCGGTCCTGACCGCAGAGCAGGGCAGCCTGCCTGGCCTTGGCTGGCCCAGCCGTAGACACGCCCATGTTTTGAGTCAGTAACATTCCTTTTCCCACAGAACAGGCTGCAGGCCCCTGCCCTGCAGCCATCTGTCCACCTCTCAGACTGGGCTCCATTGTCCAAGCAGCAGAGAATCAGCACCTTTAATACGACCCGTGCCCCTGAGCACCCTGACCCCAGGGAGACGCCTTTACTGGAGAGACCAACAGACTCAGGCAGTTTCGGAGGGAAGGCCTGGAGGGAGAGGAGCCAGACAGACAGTCTGTCCATGGGTGAGGGACACACAGTCCTTAGCACCCTGGAGGGCAGTGCCTCCCACAAAAGCTGCGAACAGATGTTTCAGCTTCGCCTCTGATGACCCTGGGCCAATGAATGGCCCCCCCATCTTCCAGGGCTCGTGGTCACATTGTTTCACTGGGTAAAGCCTCTGCAGGAGAGGAGGCAGCAAGGTGACCGAAGGAGGGGCAGCTGGGAGGGAGACCTCTGGGGTCCCCCAGCCCAGCAGGGCCGAGGCAGCCAGAGGGAGCAGCCTCCCTGCCCGGCCAGGAGTCGATAATGCAGGAGTCCGCTGCCTTCTTCCACTCCCTGACTTGCTGCCTGTTCTCTGGCAGAGACCTCAGTTTCGCTGCTGGCCACAGCTCCCTCCCGCCCAGGGCCCTCGGTACACGCACAGGAGGAATGTCAGGGCCACATCTTCCCAGGAGGGCGCGGAGGCTGCAGGTGGGCGAGTCCCCCTGAGGAGGGCAGGGAGCAGGTGGCCCCACAGCCAGGGCCCGGCCCCAGGAACGGTGTGTCTGGCGAGGGTGGTAGGCCACCGGCCCAGAAGCGGCTGTGCCAGCTCCCTTTCTTCCTGCCCCGCGGTGTGGTCAAAGAGGGGCCTTGACCGAGGGACGCCTGTGGATCTCAGAAGCAAAGAGGGTTGGGAAGCCCTGGGAAGCAAGGGTCAAGGTGGGGAGGTCGGCAAAGTCACAGAGAAGTACAGCGGGCACGGCAGAAGGTGGTGGTGGGCCCCGCCCAGCCCACTCCCCGGCCAGAGAAGTCTCTCGGTGCCGCCAGGCCCCATCCTTGCTTCACCATGACAACCAGGCGGCACCCAGCTTGGCCTGACCTGACCCAAGGGTAGGGTCTGGGGTGAGGGTGAGGGAGGTGGCGCCCCTGTCCTTTGCGGGTGAGGTTGGCCCCCACGTGGAGCGCTGGCAGAGAGGAGCCGCGTGGAGTCGGGCCTCCCCCTCCCCCTCCCTCCTGCCCCCAGTGAGGAAGGACCTGGGCGGCGGGGAGGGGCGCCCATCACTTTCCCGCCGGCGGAAGCTTAGAGGGGGCTCCAGGCTGGGTCGCCATGATGTGGTAGATGGATTCGCGGAAGCGCTGGTCCCGGCTGAGCCGCTTGGCCACCTCCTTCAGCTCCTCCATGTTGTTGGCTTCCAGCTGGGAGGTCATGAAGGACTGGGACGGCTTCACTGGGGATACGGTGGCCCCACGGGCCGGCCGTGAACAGCCCTCCCTCCACTGGGGCACAGCCCTGGCCCCAACCCCAGCCCCCCTCCCTCAGACCCCATCCTCCAGCCCCTCCGGGTCCATGGGCTTCCATGACCCTGGGAGAAGCCCAAGGCTGGGGGAGCCGGGCTCGGGCCACACTCAGGGCTGGGCCAGCCCCTCTCCCTCCCCGGCCTGCCCTCTTCCTGCCTGGTCACCGACAGCCCAGGACCGTCCCACCCCCCAGGGCCCGGGGAAAGCCACACCCACCGTCATTCCAGGAGGTGCTGGACCGGCGCCGGTGGAAGCGGCAGCTCTTGATGCGGCGAGTGGCCGCCTTGTGGATGTACACGGAGTTCTTCATGATGACCGGCATCTTGGCCTCCAGCTCCGCATTCCGGATGCACTCTTCAAAGAACCCTGCGGCCGCAGTTCCACTGCACCCTCCCCTCCTGCCCGCCCCTCCCCTCCCCAGGATCCTGGTGGGGTGGAGAGGGAAATACGTTGACCCCCATCCCTTGGGAGACCTGAGTCACCTGCCAAAGGGGGCAGAACTTCAGGCTTTCCCCCCACCCCGGATCCAAGAGCCAAAGGCAGCCACGCCCAGGAGGTGCCCATCAACACCTATGGGTCACCTAGTGCACACCAGGCCTGAGTGGCGCTCCGGCCCCAGGCCGGGCTCCGCAGGGCCTGGACGGCTGGGCAGAGCTCGAGGGCTGGGCTGGCGGTGGGGGCAGGGCTTACTCTTCAGGTGGCTCACGTCAGCCCGCATCCTCTCCTCTTTCTGCTTGTTCCGCACCTTGGAGTTGAGCCCCTGTTCCAGGCTCCGCAAGGCCCCCTCTGCCTCCCGCAGACGCCTCTCCAGGTCCATGCGGACCTTCACCTCAGCCTGAGGGGAGAGGCAAAGAGAGGGAAATGGGTCCTGGCGGGGCAGCTACCATCCCTTGGAGGCCTTGCCTGATCACCCCTGGCTCAGCGGGCTTTCTCGCCTCCAGACTGGGATGGAAGTTACTGCATCCTGCTTCTTGTCTTACGCCCTCCACCCGATGGCCGGGACTCAGCCCCTGCACGGGACAGGTGTCTCCAATGATGCCCTGCCGCAGGTCAGGCGCAGGTCAGGCTCGTGGTGGCTGCACTGCCTGCACCTGGCTGGTCAGATTGGCAGGGCTCATTCAGGAAGTTGCCCGGTGAGGGCAGGGATGTGAGGGAAGGGTCTCCAGGTGAGGGAAGTAAGCCTCCAGGTGAGGGGAGGGCCCTGAGCACCACACGCCCCCAGCGGCCCAGCACCTTGAGCTCGCGCTCAGCCTGCAGCTTCTCCGCCGTCAGCTCCTGCAGAGAGTTCTGCAGCGCCTGGGACTGGCTGGAATAGAACTCCCGCTCCTCCTCCAGGGCCCGCGAGCGTTCCTCGTTCTCCTTCATCCTGCCCCAGGGAGAGGTGCTCACACTCAGGGCCCACTCACCAACGGGGCTTCCAGTGGAAGGGCGGCCCCTCGTAGGGACCTGGCTGGAGAAAGCCTGAGACCCTGCTTTGTGAGCCCCAGAACTGGCTGGGTCCTGTCTCCCAGGTGGTGATGGGGGTAATGTGGTCAGTGAGGGGAGTCCTGGGTCCATGTCTTGCTAGTTCTGTGAGCTCGGGGAGGTCCTCCAACCCCTCCAAGGCTCAGTTTCCTCATCTGTAAAAAGGGGCTGAGAGGTGGCTTCCCTGGTGGCGCAGTGGTTGAGGGTCCGCCTGCCGGTGCAGGGGACGTGGGTTCCTGCCCCTGTCTGGGAAGATCCCACATGCCGCGGAGCGGCTGAGCCCGTGAGCCATGGCCGCTGGGCCTGCGCGTCTGGAGCCTGTGCTCCGCAACGGGAGAGGCCACAGCAGTGAGAGGCCCGTGTACCGCAAGGGGAAGGAAAGGAAAGAAGGAAAAAGGAAAAAAGAGGGGGAAAAAAAGGGAAAGAAGAAGAAAGAAAGAAAAAAAAGGGGGGGCTGAGAGGACCTGCCCAGCCTGTCACAAAGCTCTGTTAGACAGGCCTAACGACTGTCTGTATGGGTCACACCATTGCAAGAGGCAATTATCAAGTCTGCTTAGGATAGTGAAAGATTGCTTTCCATTTGCCTGGTGGGGAAACTGAGTCCTAGCCAAAAGGAAGTGAGTGACCCATTTGATCGAGGACAACTAGAACCCAAGAGCCCAGGTGTCCAGTTCACGGAGTTACCTCTATGGACTCAGGGGTTTAGGGCTCCCTCACCGCTTCTCCGCCAGGAGCTTCTCCTCTAAGAGCTGCTGCATCTTCTCCTCTATCTGCCTCAGGTTGCTATGGAGACCCCCACTGGGAGGGGGCTGCTCGCTCTGATTGGCCAGTGTCTGCAGCTGGTTCTCATTCTCCTCCAGCATTTCCAGGGTTTTCTTCTTCTCTATGGAGAGTTCCTGGCATGGAGGGAGGGGAAGAAGAGAAAGAGGCTAAGTCAGGTTCTCCGCCATGGCTGCCCTCACCTGGATTTCAGTTCCGGGAAGTGAGGCCCTCCTCACTCAGTCCTCTGAGGGACACCTGAAATGTCTTCATTCTTCCCTAAGGTAAAAGGCCAGCGAGAATCTCCTTCCTCCCACTGAGGCAAGGCTACTCCTCCATCAAGGAAGTCAGGGAGGAGCCCAGCTCGTGGCACTGGACGTGGATGGGCCACCTACTACAATGGGGACCCAAGGCTCAAGGGCATCATGAGCTTCTGGGGTCCTTGTTCCTCCAGGAACAAGTGAGGGAGTGTGCTGGGCTTGTGTGAAGAACACCCAACAGGAACCAGCCCAAGAGCAGACTTAGACATTCTCCCCACTTATCAGACTGGGATCTTGCACTACTCAGAAATTCTGGAGTTGAAACTACCCATGAGAACGACCTCCTGTGGTAAGACAGGGAAAGATAAACAAAGAAAGGCACCACAAAGCTGCAGTCAGTCAAGGGGGAATAGAAACCTTGCAATCTGCAAGGCAGTTCATGAATCTGGTAACCATCACGGATCTCCCACGACATGCCAGGCTCACTCGAGGTGCTGGGCTTGGAGAGAACTTAAGATGCAATCTAGTGAAGCTCACTGTTTGGAAAACACAACCTCATGCGTCAAGTGCATGAACAGATGTACAAAGTGCCGTGGGGACCCAGAGCTCAGAGAAAATCCCTCCTTCGAAGAGTCAGGGAAGCTTGACTACGGTGATATTTGAGCTGAGCTTTAGAAGGATGAAAGTGTTCTCTAGGCAGAGAAGAGGTAAGAGCACGTTCTGGGGGGAAGGAGCAGCGTGGGCAAAGGTGTGGAGGATGGAGGTCATGGGTTCCTCAGGGCACATGTGTTCAGTGGTTTGAAGCAGACGTGGGGATGTCATTGTGCCGGGTGTGGAGGGACAGCAGAGGGAGAGGAGACAGGAGGGTAGCAGAGGCTGGGGCCAGAGTGTGCACCTGGACGCCCTGCTAAAGAGTTGGCACCTTGTCCTTGACACATGCGCCCTCCTCCTCCTCCCTCGCTGTTTCTGTATCAAGTGGAGGTGATCTGGCAGTGGATTTCCCCTCATGCTCAATTTCACCAGGGAACAGCTAAGTGAATGAGCCGCAAGAAGGAAGTGGTGGGTGGCCGTGCATCCCACCCTAATCGATCCTCCATCGAGTATAAAAATATAAGCACTGGGGCTTCCCTGGTGGTGCAGTGGTTGAGAGTCCGCCTGCCGATGCAGGGGACACGGGTTCGTGCCCCGGTCCGGGAAGATCCCACATGCCGTGGAGCGGCTGGGCCTGTGAGCCATGGCCGCTGAGCCTGTGCGTCCGGAGCCTGTGCTCCGCAACGGGAGAGGCCACAGCAGTGAGAGGCCCGCGTACCACACACACACACACACACACACACACACACACACAAAATATATATATATATATATATATATGAAAGCACTGAAGAAGGTGGATTTCCTAAGGCCACGGTCATAGCCAGGGCAAACTTGAATTTGCCCTTCTGGGTCCTGCTTTGAGCCTCAAGTGTCAGCTGGGGTTCGCAATGGTCCACAGAGAAGAAACCCTTTAGATCAGCTCCCCTTCGTGGCCCGTTTCCCTTGCAGATAACTCTCTGGGGCAACACTGTTGGAAAAAACTGTATCACGTGGCCCAACCAACCATGGCTCCCTCCAGGCAGCCAGCCCGCCAGTGGCCCCTCACCTCCAGCATCTGCTGTAAGGACTCCGTGAGGTGCCTCAGCTCCTTTTTCTCTTGCTCCACACCCTTGAGGCATCTTGCAGTCAGTTCTAGCTCCCTGCAGGGACAGAGGGCCGGGTATGGCAGTGCCCACCCCTCCCAGGCCCCTTTGTGGCTTCTGCTTCACAGAAGCCTATACGGCTTCCCTATACAGCTCAGAGGGCAATTTGGAAGGCCAGCCCCTCACATGGCTGGGTGCTGCCAGCAGCTGGAGGAGCCCAGGGCTGAACGGAGGAGATCCCGGCCAAGCGGGGCTGAAGTCACTTGCTCCAGGTGTACATGAATCTGTCAAAATAAATCCAGGGCCACCCCAAGGGCAAAGAGGAGTACTGGAGAAACAAAGGCCTCACCCTGTCTTCCCTGGACAGCCCTTGCTACAATCTGCTCACTCTGACATGGGACATGGCTGAGGCCCTTCTCTGGGGTGACAAACTCCTTGCTGCTGTCTTAACAAGCCTGGGTCCCCTTGGGCCTTTACACCTGTTTTCCCTTCCTCCTGCTTGTGATGCCTTTTCCTTCTCCTACCCATTTTCCAACTCCTACCACCCTTCAAGGCCCAGCACAATCTAACCTCTGTTGAAGCCCACAGGGATCACACATATATCTTAATTTCTATAAAACAGGGGCCTGTGCTATGCCCTTGAGCACCTGTTTGTACATTATTGTAAACATTGTTGATGTTTCCTGGGTGTGAGTCTGGTTTTCCCAACCAGATCCTCAAGGGAGAGAGGGCTTATCTTCCATTCCAGGGTCTGGCACAATTCTGGAAGTGAGCAGGTGCTTGGCTATTGGTTGATGAGAGTCTCTGAGCTTCTCCCTCCCCAAAACACATGTCTAATAACTTTCTTTTTTTTTTTTTTTTTTTTTTTTGCGGTACGCAGGCCTCTCACTGTTGTGGCCTCTCCCATTGTGGAGCACAGGCTCAGTGGCCATGGCTCACAGGCCCAGCCGCTCCGCGGCATGTGGGATCTTCCCGAACCGGGGCACGAACCCGCGTCCGCTGCATCGGCAGGCAGACTCTCAACCACTGCGCCACCAGGGAAGCCCCTAGTGACTTTCTTTCATAAAGTTGTTTCAAGAACACTCTTTCTGGGCTATCACTGATAATCAGTAGTGATGATGGTGCTGGTGATGATGATGATGGCGATGATGATGGTGATGGCGACAACAACCAGCACCATCAACAGTAACCAGAGCAGTTGTCTCCAAATTCACGGAGAGGCTACATAGAATGACTTGGAGGGACTTCCCTGGTGACGCAGTGGTTAAGAATGCGCCTGTCAATGCAGGGGACACGGGTTTGATCCCTGGTCCAGGAAGACCCCACATGCCGTGGAGCACCTAAGCCCGTGTTCCTCAACAAGAGAAGCCACCGCAATGAGAAGCCCGTGCACCGCAATGAAGAGTAGCCTCCCCTCACCACAACTAGAGAAAGCCCGCAAGCAGCAATGAATAACCAAGGCAGAAACAAAAAAAAAAGGAAAAGAGGGCCTCCCTGGTGGCGCAGTGGTTGAGAGTCCGCCTGCCGATGCAGGGGATACGGGTTCGTGCCCCGGTCTGGGAGGATCCCACATGCCGCGGAGCTGCTGGGCCCGTGAGCCATGGCCGCTGGGCCTGCGCATCCGGAGCCTGTGCTCTGCAGCGGGGGAGGCCACAGCAGTGAGAGGCCCGCGTACCGCAAAAAAAAAAAAAAAAAAAAAAAAAAAAAAAAAAAAAAAAGGAAAAGAAAAAGTAATGACCCGGAGAACTTCTTAAAGTACAATAAGTCCCCTACACACGAACCTTCAAGTTGCAAACTTTCAAAGATGTGAACATGCATTCGCATGTCCAATCACGTAAGTTAGTTTACGTGTCTGGTGTATATTGTCACGTGCGTGCATCCTCTACAAATGGTTGTGCTTTTGTGTACTTTACTGTACAGTACTCTATAGAGTACAGAGTACAGTATCTTTATCTCAAGCCCAGGAAAGAGCTACTACCCACACATCACTGGATCGTTTTTTCAAGAGGGTAGATAGAACTGAATCCAGCAAGGAACCAGAACCTGTGCCATTAACGTCAGGCGTGAGTGAAATTGCAGCTTGTCTCCTATTGCTGACGATCCTTGAGCTCTACCATCTCCCACCTCCTCTCCCTCCTCCAGTCAGTAACTCCTCTTGCCTGTTCACTCGATGCCAGCCCCTGCATGCCAGCTGTTGTACTGTACTACTGTACTTTTCAAGGTACTATGCTGTAAGATTGAAAAAGTTTTCTTTATTTTTGTGTTTGTTTTTTATGTATTATTTGTGTGAAAAGTATCATAAACCTATTACAGTACAGTACTATAAAGCCGATTGGGTCAGTTGGGTACCTAGGCTAAATCTGTTGGACTTACAAACAAATTGGACTTAGGAACAAGCTCTTGGAACGGAACTCGTTCATGTGTAGGGGACTTACTGTATAGATTTCTGGGTCCTACTTTCAGCAGATTCTAATCCTCTTAGATGACTATAATATGCAACTGGGTTTGCAAACCATACACAGACTAAAGATCCCAAGGGACAGATATCATTAGCCACAATGTGAAGAGACTGTGCAGGAAAGACAGGGAATGTTGGGGATTTTGGCCAAGGGCACCTCCAGACCAGCCTGACCTGTCTGCCCCGGGTAAGGGAGGTTTGCCCGAGGCAGGAGGGGGTCGTTGCTCATGGGGATTTCTGATTGCACCTGCCCATGCCTCATGCTCCAGGCTGCAGAAGTGGCCCATCGGTGTGGGGTCTGCAGCTTTTTCTGGGCACACCCCAAGGCCCGGAGCATTGGGAGGACAGATCCAAACCAAGTCATCAAGCAGTGAGGATCTCCTGGGGGGAGGCCTCTCCAGCCTAATGGGAAACATGGGTCCTATGTGTCCTAGCCTGGGTGCACCTTGTCCCTGCCCCCTGCCTCCAGGCACGACCACCACCTCTTTGTGTGTGTGTGTGTGGTACGCGGGCCTCTCACTGTTCTGGTCTCTCCCGTTGCGGAGCACAGGCTCCGGACGCGCAGGCTCAGCGGCCATGGCTCACGGGCCCAGCCGCTCCACGGCATGTGGGATCTTCCCGGACCGGGGCACGAACCCGTGTCCCCTGCATCGGCAGGCGGACTCTCAACCACTGCGCCACCAGGGAAGCCCCACCACCACCTCTTGATCTGCTCCTGTTCCATCTTCAGCTCCTGTACCACCTCCTCAAACTGCTGCTTCTCGGCCTCCAGCACCTGGTTCAGGCGCTCAAGCTCCTAAAGAGAATCAGAGAGGAAGAAAAGAGTCACAGGCAGCAAAGGGCTTCTGAGGTCAGGAAGCCCCCCTATAACCCAGGGTACCCTCTGGGGTTCAGCACAGTCTGCACCAGACTTGGAACTAAGCCCTGAGGAGCCCTGGTCCCGTTCAGTGACACACAGTCTCAACGAAACCGAGATCTGTGATGAACTGGGCTCACTTAAAACACACTTAGAATATATAGACATACATGTGTGTGTGTGTGTGTGTGTGTATACAAATGAATTACTTTGCTGTACACCTGAAACTAACACAACATTGTAAATCAACCATACTACAATAAAAAGTTCAAAGATAAATAAATAAAAAATAAAACAAAACAAGAACACACTTAGCATGCTGAGCTAGGGTTTAGAAAGGATCCCAACATTATTTCCTGTGACAGGATGTGATGATAATTCTAGATGTCTGCTCCACTGGGCAACTCCAGTCACTCACACCCTAAGGCGTGTTGGCTGGCCCCCAAGCCCTGGAGGGAAACGTGTGTGTGTGTATATTTCCATTAAAGATCCCTGGAGTGGCATCTGTTAGAAGCGGCAAAGGAAAGCTAGTCCCAATCCCAAAGTCAGAGAGTAAAGCCTTTTTCCTCAAGGCATCCGGGAAACAATGAGCACAGGTGGCTGTAGCCTCCCCTGGACTCACCCCCAAGGGAACAGTATAGCCAGAAAGCCCAGGACAAGCTGGCCCAGGGAACCAGACCAGTCCCTTCAGGATTGCCAGCGAGCTCAAGTGTTTTCCCAGCAAGCAGGTGCCCCCCAGGGGTTCTGTTTTCCTGGGGTTCAGTGGCAGGTGGTATTGAGGGGTGCACTGCAAGCGAAGGGTGGTTAGAAGCATTTTGTGACAACTGTTTCGTTCTTCCACATTTTACGCTGTGGGAGGATATTATTTCTAGATCCACTTTCTCTCTCATCTTCTAGCTCCAAATTACGCACTCATTCTTCACCCAGGGGCTTTGTTCTCAAGGATAATGGAAACCCCACCAGGGAGTGGGGCTGCCTGTAGGGAGAAGTTGCCCTTGGCTTTGAGGAGAATCAGAGAAGGAATAAAACCCGAAGAAAAGGGAAGAGTCCGATTAGTGACCCTCGGGTCACTAAAACTAATGTTTTCAAAGAATGTTCAATGTCATGGAAAACTGCTGAAGGTACAGTGTTAATGAAGGTAAAATGAAAGGTATCATGAAAAAGGCCATAAAACTGAATATCTGATGTGATCCTATTATGTTTAAGATATATATAAGAATTTTATATAGGAAAAAAGACCAAGGAAAAACACCAAGAAGTTGACAGTAGGGGCTTCCCTGGTGGCGCAGTGGTTAGGAATCCACCTGTCAATGCAGGGGACACGGGTTCGAGCCCTGGTCCAGGAAGATCCCACATGCTGTGGAGCAACTAAGCCCGTGTGCCACAACTACTGAGCCTGCGCTCTGGAGCCCGCAAGCCACAACTACTGAGCCTGCGCTCTAGAGCCCATGAGCCACAACTACTGAGCCTGCGCTCTGGAGCCCACGAGCCACAACTACTGAAGCCCGCAGGCCTAGAGCCCGTGCTCCGCAACAAGAGAAGCCACCACAGTGAGAAGCCCGCGCACCGCAACAAAGAGCAGCCCCCGCTCGACGCAACTAGAGAAAGCCCGTGTGCAGCAACGAAGACCCAACACAGCCAAAACTAAATAAATAAAATAAATTTTAAAAAAAGTTGACAGTAATTACCGATCAGTTGTGGGGTTAAGGATAAAATAGTTTTCTTCTTCATGTTTTCCAAATTTTCTACAAAGAGCACGATTTCTACCATTAGGGGTTAAAGTTCTATATTAAAAAGGAACAAGAAAGAAAATCTCCTTCCTGGTTGCTCCCTTCCTTTCCACCTTCCATTTCATCTGGATGATTCGTAAGCTGATGCCCAGGTGGAGCCTAAGAATGCTGACTGGAGTGGAACACACAACCTGTAAAGCTGAAGCAGCCAGAACTTTCTGTTCATGCAGCCCAAGACGGCATAAGTGTTTGAGGCACCGCTGCCATGACTGAGGTCAGTTAAGAACCCCTGCAGCTGAAGACTTTCTCCACCACATCATGCTTGTGCTTCTGACTCTTGCACCTGACTTAAGTTGCCAAAATATGAGGTTGGAAAGAAGGCACTAGACGGCAAATTCCAGCTCCATGGAAGGAAGAGCTTCCAAATAGTGGAGCATTAATGCAAAGGATACCTCCGGAGGTAGTGAGCTGCCCATGCCAGAATCAGCATCAGCATCCACCAGGGAGGTCGGCAGAGAGCCTCACCTTGAAAGGGGCCGTCCTTTCCAGCTCCGAGAGTCTGAGTTCTGACTGGGAGCACCCCGCATAGCAGGAACCCTGCCTGACTTGGCCCTGGGCATTTCTGATTTCCCATGTGCCTGCCCACATGCAAGGCTGAGCTCTCACAGTTCAATCAGAAAAGGGAATGTAGGCAGGCTGCCCTCCTCCAGGGGATAAGAGTGATGATAAGGGAGCCAGGGACACCTGAGGGACCTGCACCCAAGGAACGGCATTGTCTTCTGACCCCAGGGCAGAAGAGCCTAGGATGGCTCCCTTTGAACTCTCAGCTCGTACCCCAAGAGCTCCCCGCCCTTTCTGCCAAGTGGAGGATGTCAGAGCTGCACCATCACACAGTGCATATCTGCACAGGCCTTACAGGTCCGCAAAGCACTCCCTGGCTTATATTTCACTGAGCCCCTCAGCAACCTGGGAGCTAGCCAGGCACAGCCATTGCTCTTACTGGAGCATCACAGAGCCGAATTTGTCCAAGGTCACACAGTCAGTGATAGACTGGTACCAGACCCCGAGTCTCCTTTTAAAGCAGACTGCCTCTTGGAGACCAGAGAATCTTCAACTTCTCACTGGGCCATTGAACCAAATGCCTTTCTAAGTGGCCCAAGCAAGGTACTCCCAGACCATCTCTGTGACCTGGAGTGGAGATGGGAAAGCTGAAGGGGGCAGGTGGATCCATAATATAGATGAACAAGTTAAGGAAGGAAAACCCTTGACAGAATGACTCAGTGAGTTCTATTCCCAATCTAGAGCACACAGCTGACACTGGAATGAGAACCTGAGCACATCCTCTCCCTCCTGCCAGCCCAGAGTAGCCTTCACCAAGGTGGACCCAAGCTGGACCCAAGTGAGTCTTGCTCACATTTTGTACCCCAAACCCAGGAAGTTCACAGCTGGCAGGTCTCCTTCCTTCAGCATGCTATGGCTTTAAGCAATGTCTATGAGCAGTGGGTCTCTGCTGGCCTCATTTCCTGGCTAAAGACCTAGATAGAGTGTCTAAATTTTCCTCGGGCTGACTGCCGTCCCAGATTTAGTCTCTCTGATGGATAAGTCTGTCTCTCTCTGCCAGCGGCTGTGTCTGTCACTCCATCCCATCCCCTGGCTTCCTAAATTACCTGCTTTTAAGTTGCTGACAATCCACCAGAAGTCTCAATTTTCAAAATGTACAGAACTGTATGAAGATAATGCCAACATTCTAATGTGGGAAGAACCCAGATGACAGCCCGGACCCAGAGGCCCACACACTGCTCGGGGGGAGAAGGCTCAAAGCCGTCATGATGCCAATCCTCAGATCCATGCAATCCTAATACAAATCCTCAACAGATTTTCTTTTCTGTTTGTTTGGGTTTGGGTTTTTTGTTTGTATGTTTGTTTTGTAATTGACAAAATGATACTGAAGTCCAGCTGGAAGAAAAATTGGGCAAGAATATCTGATACATTTTTGGAAGAAGAAAAAGGAGGGAGGACTGTCCTACTGGATTAAAATCAAGATGTAATGTAAAATAATAAGAATCAAAAATATTCACTCATCGAGTCATTCCACAACATTTATCAGGCACCCATCCTGGGCCAGGTGTTCTGCCAGGCCCCGGGAGAGTTTGGGGTGCTACAGGGCCATGATGCTTCTTGACTGTCGGGCCCGTTTCCGAGCCCAGTGACGGGGGGTTTGGAAAGGGTGAGGAGTTTGGAAGAGTCAAGTCAGAGAGGCAGGCACTGAGCCCAGGCTGATGGGCCGAGCCCTGGACTTGCCTGGGAGAGACAAGGAACAGGCACCAGGCAAAGAGAAGTAGACCAAATCAGGCCCTCCCTCTGCAGGCACCTCAGGGTATGCCACTCTGGGGCTTGGGGCTCAGGCAGTTCAAGTGCAGGATGGGCTAATTAATGATCGTAACACTAACAAACGTAGATGTTCATTAAGCACATACTATGTGCTAAGCGCTTTCTATGTAACACCTCACGGAATCCTCAAAACATCCCTGATAAGATGGGTTCTATTATTATCCCCGTTTTTCACATGAGACTATTAATGTTCAGAGAGGTTAGGTAACTTGCCCAAGGTCACACAGCCAGAAGCAGTGAAGGTCCAATCCAGACACAGGCAGCCTGACTCCAAGTCAGCACCGCTAACCACTACCCTTCCCTGCCCTTCAGGGGTGGCCGTGATTTCTCAGAACAGGCAAGGCCCAGTGCTGCATGGAGATCCCAAACGGCATGGACTTCAGCTGCCCCTATCTTCAAATGAGGCAAGGGTCTCCTTCACGCCACAGCCTGCCCCCAGCCAATGCTTGGCCTCCTTAGAACTTGTATGTTGACATTTAGAGGATGAAGGAACCTCTGATATCATCCAACCCAATCCCCTTTATGGTGCCAGAAGCCCCACTATGGATGAGAAAGGCCACTGCAGCCTCCTGTGAATATCACCAGTGACAAGCAGCTCATGACCTCCTGACACAGCTTATAAACTTTTTGAATGGCTCTTTCTCTAGAAAGTGATCACCTACCCTTTTTATTTTCCTCCCCCGGGACAGGCAAGGAGAAATACACGTCTTGCCAAGAAGCAACAGCAAGTCCCAAGCACTGTCATCCCATTGGCCTCCCTGCTCTGCCCGTCTGATTTCCCAGCAAGTTGCCTGGGTGCCCATCTCCCCTACACCACTCCCTCATGCCAGGAACACAAGTCAGTACACTGTGGCTGTGAAAGGGCCCACCGAGCGGGAGGCGGCGGGGAGCAGCCTCGATGTGCCCCTACCTCTCTCTGCTCCCTCTGAAGGCAGAGTTCTTCAGTCTCTTCCATCAGTTTGTCTGCCAAAGCAAGCACACACACGGTCACGAAAAGCTCACTCCAGACCCAGTCCTGAGGGGTCAGTGCCTGCGATCACCTCCATCACCCCCAGCTCCTCCCAAGGAAGAGGTCGGCACTGCCGTGCCCAGGCCAGACAGAGGGGGTGGGGCAGCGCCCGGGGATGGAAGCTCCATGCTGGCCCGAGCTGCTACACTCCTGTCCCGGCACTGTCCCTGCTTTGTGCATTCATAAGACAATGACAGCTCATCTTCGGAAGCTCAGGTGGATCTCTGCACCCCGGGGTGCTGTTAGCCTCTGTGCTGGTGTCTGGCTAGTGAGGCGGGGCAGGTCCTGGGGGCAGAGGGTGTCTGGAGCAGGCAGAGGGGAACCAGTGCTGGGGCCCCACTTGTCTAAGCAGGGGAGAGGGTCCCAGGCAAAGGACCGACCTCCCAGGCTCACCTTCTTTCTCAAACAGAGCATGCCTACCAGCCAGTCAGGAACACAGGGGCCTAGAACCTTAAAGTGGGCTGGGGGTCAGAACTGGGACCAAGTCCAGACCTTTGGGGCCCTGGGCAGGATAACATCAATTCCATTAGTGGGACCCTTACTGCATGCCTGACACAAGGGCTTCCAGGCATTTTCTTATTTAATCTGATCCTCATACCACCTCTAAAAGCTAGGAACAAAAATGTCTCCATTAAAAAAAAAAAAGTCTCCATTTTAAGGATGAGGAAACTGAAACTTAAGCTGAGCTGCCTACAGATACACACAGCTGATGGATAAATGACAAAGCTGGGTCCAGAGGCCAGGCCCCTAACCACCAGACTCTCCTGCCTCCTGTCATGCTGGCCCAGAGGACATGTATCACGTCATAGAGCCCTCCAGGCTCCGAGCCAGTCTCTGGCTCCTCATAGCCTGCTAAGTCCCACCCAAGACACGCTCTCTCCATCCTGCATCAAGCCCTGGGCTGCAGCCCCCGGCCCTGAAATGCTACCGTCAGGGAGCCTCAGTTTCCAGCCCATCCCTCAGCCAACCTAAATACTCCTGCTTCTCCTTGGCCAGCTGCAGCCCCTGGGCCTCTAGGCTTTTGATCATGGCTTCTCCCAGCTGGGCATTCTTCCAAGTCCTGGGGAGGGAGGGCAGATGGGACAGGAGAGAAGAGGAAGAAACACAGAATCGTTAAAACAGAAGGGTGGAGGAGAAAGAGAGTGTGCATGGTGTGTACTCGCCATTCTTTCTCCTCCAGAATCCCAGCTCGCATTCACCTCGGCACCTGCGGCTCTGGGCACGCCACCAGCATCGATCAGTTACAGTCCCCGGAGGCTGGCCCAGGCTGCAAAGTGGGCCACCGTGGGCTGGGCCAACAGAACTTTGGGAGCAGGGAAGAGATTGCTTCCTGGGCTGCTTTCTACACCATTGAATGCCTACCACCTGGCACAAGGCCTGGCACGGGGCAGGCACTCAGCATTATTTGTGGAACTAAAAGCACGACCCAGCATGAATAGGCAGGTGCTGGGACAGGGGTTTGTGCGCAAATGGATAACGCTGGGCTGGAGGTTTCTGTGATCTGGACTCTGATGTACAAAGCACCAGCTCTGGTCTGAGCTAGGGTTAATTATGGGCCTGGGGAGATGAGACGGGTGTCGGGAGGCAGCCAAATCCTCCTAGTGATGCTGGGTTTGTTCCTGAGAGTTGGAGACAAACGGTGCCCACGTCTGCCACCTGTGACGCTAGACAAGCAAACTCACTTTGCTCAAAGCTCACTTAGGAGACCCCCCAAAGATGCTCGAAACCTGGTCTGTCTCCTCTCCCCACAATAACCAGCTCCCACAGCCCTGTCCTCCCCACCCTGCCCTCTGCTAGGGTGCTCAGTGCCCACCGGGATCCCAGCAGAGAGGCAGGGAGATCAGGGTCGGCACAACCCACACACTTTCCCCTTCTGGACCCTCAGGCTGACCCCTCCTGCCCGTGCACACTTACACCTTCCCAGACTCCTGCAGCATCTCCAGCCACTGGGTCTGCTCAAACTCCGACTCGGCAGCCAGCAAGATGTTCCCCTGCCAGGAAGAGGACCCATGGTTGTGCCTGAGAGGAGGCCACCTTGAGGACCATGGAGGCCACGGCCAGGCCTCTGCAGGCCCTGATCTGCTCTCCCACCTGACATCCCCAAGTCACTGACACTCTTCCCAGGCCAGCCCACTGGAGGGGTTGCCCCTAGGGAGCCTGGGGTCCCAGAGAAGCTGCTCTGCCCTTGCTGAGCCCAGACCAAGGGGAGAGCCTTACTCACGTGGAAATCCTGGTGGGAGATTTTCATGGCGTAGGGCATGCTGGGCTCTTCCTTAGCCTCCACCAGGCAGCCCCCCAGAGGGATGACACCCTGAGAAAGAATCAGAAGAGGCACCCACCCCCCCACACCCCCGCCCAGCCCAGGTCACTCAAGGCCTCTGGGATCCCTCAGCCATAGTCAGGTGTTGCCCAGGGCCCGAGAGGAAGCCAGACCAGAACTTTCCCAGAAGGGGCACTGGAGGGCGGGGACCCAGGCCAGGAGGGGGCCAGGGTGGCTTGTGCCCCCAGAAGGACTTGTTTTCCAGATGCCCTGTTAGACCAGAGCAGGACAACAGCTGGTACCCTACCCCTCAGGGGATACCAGCCCCCGTTGTCCCCACTGGGCCCTCCCCCGCTGTGGCCCTGGGGAGAGGGTCCCTCACCTTAGGATGTATATTGAAGTATTTGTTGGTTTCAAAGCTCTTTTTTTCACTCTCAGAGTAGTAAAGAAGAAAGCTCTCTTTGATGATGAAAAACCTATAGCAGGTGGTGGGGAAGGAGGGGCAACCAGGAGAAAAGGGGTGAGGTTTCTTGGGACGACAAGAGTGACCTTGAGGGGCCCACGCTCCCATGGGGAGCCCCTGGGGACACCAGCTCAGACTCATCCTCACCAACTCATGTGCCACATCTGGGCAAAGGCCTCTGCTGGTCAGTCACCCACCACCAGGCAGCCCAACACTTGCACCAGTGGAAGTGGGCACAAGAGGCCTTCAGTGGCTTCCACAACTGGCTCCTCCAGCCCCCTGAGCCGCCACACAGGTGGTATCTGTGGTCCTTCCCCTCAGGTACCTTCAGCCCCGTGAGCCATCATCTTGGTCCCTTAGGGTCTATCCCAGGAGAGGCAGAAGGAGGGCAAGAAGACACAGGATCCCAAGGTGGGTCTTTTGACAAGTGGTCCTGAAGACTGGCAATCAAATGGGGTGTGGGTACCAGGCTGGTGAGGCCAGGCCTGCCGCCTACATGTGACACCTGCATTGCCTCTGGGCTTAGTTGCTCCACAGCCTCCTTCTGGGATGTGGGTCTAACTTAGGATCTCTGGGCCCTTGGTGCTTTCTGACTTTGATGCCCACAGGTGGAGCACTGGACCCACCCTAGGGACTCTCACAGACCTCGTGCTTGGAGCTGACTAGGATAAGACACCAGGTGCCCTCCAGGGGAAGATCCAATTGGAGCTGAGAGCCCCAAGGCTCTGGGACATTCAGAGTGGCTGGTTCCTTCCTCCCAGGGCCCCTGCTAATGTCACTGTTGGAGCCATGGGACTTGGGGGAGCCAGAAACAGTGCTCAGATAGGCTCATGACAGCCAACAGTGTGACTCTCCCCGGCTCTGTGTCCAGTGACACTGTATTGGTAGCTGATATCAGTCATACTGTATTTACACCATGAAAATCATCAAATGCTACAAATCAGTGCTGCACCCCACCCTGCTCCCAGGAGAGCCAGTTGTTAAATATTTATCAGCACAGCACTGGTTGGACACACCCTCTTGGGAGGGGCTTGAAAAGTTGCTGGCGAATCTCTGAAGGTGCCACCAGCCCTGGGACCCTTCCTGAGGCCACGGCTACAGCGGGAGGGTCGCTGGCATGGCTGACAGCTGCCGTCTCACCTCCCCTAGGGAAGGAGCTCAGCTCTGTCCTCTGCTGTGCGCCTCACACCAACCACGTTCTTTATCTGCACCGACCCTCTCTGCCCAGCCAGATACTGAGGGGAGCTGCGGATCTTAGAGGTGACATCCTGCTAATGCCAACTCTTCCCCCAGGGGAGGAAGGACCCACGAATACCACCCTCTGCGGAACTGCAGGCACCTCCTGGGGCCCCCAGCGCCTGACCCCTGCCCACCTTCTTGGCCTTCCCACCACTCCTGCCGTTCAGCCTCTCTGCTCGAGGCGAGCACTGAGCTCACTGCCTACTGCCTGACTATGTTTTGCATGATCCTGCGAAGGAGACTGTGCAGCTCTCCCAGGAGTGCCCACTGGTTGAACCTGCCTCACCACCCTTGGTGACCAGCCCAGCCCACACTGCCGTCGGAGTTCCTCCCGCACTTGGTGACTGGCCATGCGCTTGGCACTTAGCTCCATAGCCACACCCCATGTGCTCATCTTGTCTGGAGGGGACACTGGGCTCCTAGAGGGCGGGCCATGGTCCCTCAGTCCTGTGGGACGAGAGATGTCCCCAGAGAGTTGCAAGGGAAATTAAGACCACAGACCTGCCACTTGTCAGCTGCGGGGCCTTGGGCAAGTAAGCTCACCTCTCTGAGCGTCAGTGTATTCACCTGTAGGATGAGGGTGAGAACACTGACCTCATCTGATTATTGAGAGGATCAAGTGAGACTGTGCTCAGCACTCTGCCAATTTACAGGAGACCCGGGACAGGGCTGAGTAAAGCATTCCCATGGTCCCATTACCCACAGGAAAATGGGAGGCAGCCACCTGCTGGGGACCCTTCTCCTCCCTTTTCAATGGCTTCTGAAATACTGCTATGGACTGAACTGTGTTCCCCCAGATTCATATGTTGAAGCCCTAACCCCCAATGTGACTGTATCTGGAGATGGGGTCTCTGGGCAGTAATTAAGGTTAAATGAGGTCAGGAAGTAGGGCCATAATCCAACATGCCTGTGGCCTTCCAGGAGGAAGCATCTGCTCTCCACTCTGCCACTTGAGAACAAAGTGAGAAGGCAGCCGTCTGCAAGCCAGGAAGAGGGTCCTTACCAGAACCTGCCTATGTCAGCACCTGATCTCAGACTTCCAGCCTCCAAGAACAGCGAGAAAATAAATTTCTGTTGTTTAGCAGAAGGGTTTAACAGTTTGACTGTTTACTCAGTCTGTGGCATTTGCCTGAGCTGACTAAGAATAAATACCTTCGTGCCTTTCTGATACTTCTGGAGCACCCTCCTCACTCAGAGCAAAGCACTGTGTCAGGGATGGGTGCGGGTGGCAGGCAGAAGAAGGTCACTAGACGGGACTCTGGAGGCAAACAATCTCCATCCCTCAAGCCACAGCCTCAAGCAAGCTCCCAGCCTCACTGAGTCTTTCCTTCAAAGCTCCTCTATAAAAAAAAAAAAAAAAAAAAAAAAAATCTCCTCTATAAAATGAGGGTGCAGATATCTGTCTCTTGGGGCTGCTATGAAGATATTCATTGATTCAGCAAAGAATCGCTGCACTCCCACCTATGCCAGGCAATGTTCTGGGTGTTGGGGATAGAGTTGTGGACAAGAGACATGCAAATATGTCCCCATAGAGCTGATACTTGAGTGAGTGTGTGTAGTGGGAAGGCAGATGGTAAATAAGTAAGAAAGAAATGCCATGTACTAGACATCCATAAGTGCTATGGAGGAAAATAAAACAGGGTAAGTGACAGGGTGAGGGGTGAGTCGGGGAGGTTTTGATATTAAACAGAATGGTCAGGAAGAGCCTGAAGGTAATATTTGCGGAGAGGTTAGTGTTCCAGGCAGAGGAACTGCAGGCGCAAAGGCCCTGGGGTCGGAAGTGTGCCTGGTTCTGGAAGGAACTGCGGCTGCAGCATGGCTGCAGCAGAGGGAACCAGGTAGAAAGTAGATTGTGTAAGAGCCTGTTGGCTACTGTAATAACATTAACGATAAAGCTAATGTTTACTTAGCACTTATCCCAAGCCATGCCTTATTCCAAGCAGTTACCTCTGTTAATTCATTTAATACTCACTATTATCCTATGAGGCAGGTGTCTGCATTTCTATGGGCAGAAATGAAGCAGAAAGGTGATACAACCTGCTGAAAGTCAGACTGCTAGTTGTTAGAGGCTGGTTTTTCCTCTAAGAGGGACAGCCACCGAGGGTTTTGAGAGGGGTGACACGATCTAACTCACACTGCAAAAGGTTCAGCCTGGCTGCTGGGCTGAGAACAGATTGTTGGCGGGGAGTGTCGGGGAGTGGGGGAGGCACAGGGATCCATTAGTGGCCACAAGAGGGGCAAGAAAGGATCCGGTGGATAAAAGCACATAAAGTCCTCCACACTTGTCTGCCACATAGGATGTGTCCCCAGATGTCACAACCCTCCTCCCCTTGCCCTCTGAAGGAGGGCACAGAGAGGCAGGGGAAGACAGATGTCCAGGGTAGCCTTTGTTCCACACCAGCCAGACTTCAGCAGGCCTCAGGGTCCCCATGGCTGCAGGGGTTGTGAAGGGCCCATGCGCCATGCATGCCAAGACTGGCCTTGTGGCAGCTGCTCTCGGTTTGGTTTGGGTAGGGGTGAGGGTCACGGGGAGGGGAGCCGGCACGGACCTGGAGGAGGAGGGCGACTCCCTGGCTGGCAAGGAAGAGGATGGCCCAAGAAAGGGCATATTCGGCAAGCACACTTCGAGGACCCAAAGGGCTGGCTTTGCTTATAACCCAGCCTCAGTGCCTGCCCGCTGCTCCAGCTGATGACTCTCAGCTTCACCTCAGCAGGTGGGGGCCCAGGGCCTGAGTGCCCCTGCACAGAAGGACACTTCCTCTTCCTGCCCCTTTCTCCGAAGTCCCCTTACTCCCAGGCCTCTCATTCTGACTGCAAGCCAGGGACTGCCTCCTCCTGGGCCCTGCAGAGTTGGGCTGGCTGAGTAAGGGCCAGAGGTAGTCACTGATTACTTAGCTGTTCTCATGTACTGGCTTCCATGCAGAACATACGTATCAGTATTTGATCCGTGTAACAATCCTGGAAGGTAGGGCTTTTTGTTCCCATTTTACAGATGTGGAAACTGAGGCTTAGAGGTGAAGTAACACATGCAAGGTCACACAGGCAGGGCAGAGGTGGAGCTGGGACTGGAACCCAAAGACAACAGCCCCTGCTTCTACACCCACACCACACTGTCTTGGGAGCTGCTCTGGTCTTCGTGCCAGCACCTGGGCAGGAAACAGATGGGCCAAAGGCAGTAGGTGTTAAGGCTGGGTTAGTCAAGGGTCAGAGCTCTGCCACCTACCAGCAATGTGACCAGGGCAAGTCCCCTGATCTCTCTAGGTCTCAGGTCCCCCAGAGTAACTTGAGGATAATAATAGTACGTACGTCTCTTAGGGTTGTCGGGATAATGAAATGAGTTTGTTCACATAAAGACTTCGAACATTGTGAGACACATGGTAAATATTCCTTAAGTGTTTACTTTTATTACTACTATCTTATTTATTATTATTAGGTTCAATGTCTGCCGCAGCCTCCCCTGACCTCCTTTCCCATTTGTGCTCACAAAAGCTCCTACTAGCAGGAGCTCTTGGCTCCAGCCCAGCTGGCCAGCTCGCTGTCCTCCAAACACACAGCACTTTCCTGCATTTGCCCCTCCCTCCTGTCCAAGGCCCACCCTTCTATCCAGGCCAACTTCAGTCCTGGGCGAAGCTTTGTCTCCAGCCCTAGCCCTCAGGGCCCCCCTGTCCAGCCCACTGTGCTGTGGTGAAGCCCAGAGAGTGTGCGTGAGTCTGTGTCTGGGGGGGCGTCAGTGTCTACCCTGGCTGCCTCTTCTCTCTGGTTTTAAAGAATTTAAGTATTTTCACCTCTAGATTAAGGAACACTTATGAGGTACCAAGACACTCATTTTTCTAAGTGTTTTATTGACATTATCTCGTTTAAATCTCTCATAACAATTCTAAGAGATGGGGGTGTCTGTTTTTCCATTTCACTGGTGAGGAAACTGAGGCACAGAAAGATTCAGCAACTAGCAAAGGGCAAACTGGGAACTCAGCTCTGTCTGCCTGTTACTCAACCAGGTTCGTTTGCCTGACGCGCAGCAAGCCAAATGCTGAGAGGCCGAGGTTTGCAGCAGAGAAAGGGGCATATGCGTAGTGGCCGGTAGCTCCTGTTATGTATATATTAATACCACATTGGAAGTTAAAACCTACTGAGAGAAAATTAGACAACTTGGCTCCAACAAGGGTCATCACGAGAACCTGGATTCGATCTCTTGGGAAATATCTTCTTATGGATCCCAACAGGAATAAGGTCGATATTTGAGGGATTACTTAAACCGTCATTTTTTGTGTGCTTGCTAGGACTTATACTCCTTCTTGCTAAAACTCTGTACTTGCTCTTTGCCACGCATCCTTAAGCCCCAAGTTCTAATTCATACGATGATCATTCAACATAAAGACCCAGACCACCACCCCACCCCACCCCCGCCAAAAAAAAAAAAAAGAAAAGACCCAGACCCAAAGCCTTGGTCCCATATTTGCAATCAAGTGCAAAACAATTCCATTCCTCAGATCCTCTGTAGGCCTTCGCCCCTTAACAGCAGAAAGTAGGCCTCTTCCCTCAAGACTGAGGAATTGGACCAAAAGATAGGGGAGGACACGGGGCTTCCCTGGTGGTGCAGTGGTTGAGAATCTGCCTGCTAATGTAGGGGACGCGGGTTCAAGCCCTGGTCTGGGAGGATCCCACATGCCGCGGAGCAGCTGGCCCCGTGAGCCACAACTACTGAGCCTGCGCGTCTGGAGCCTGTGCTCCGCAACAAGAGAGGCCGCGACAGTGAGAGGCCCGCGCACCGCGATGAAGAGTGGCCCCCGCTTGCCGCAACTAGAGAAAGCCCTCGCACAGACACGAAGACCCAACACAGCCAAAAATTAATTAATTAATTAATTTAAAAAAAAAAAAGATAGGGGAGGCCTGAAACTGTGCCCCATAGGGTTAAAAACCCATAACAGAAACTGGTGACTAACAGAAACTCCTGAGCTTGTCTTACAGAACTGCAGATAAGGGAACGGCTTCTTTTAAACCCCTCTGCTTGTCACACAACGAAACCTGCTGAAACCGGAGGGACCCAACCCGGCGGATCCGAGTCTGCACAGAACAGACTTGCTTGCCCCATAGGTGATCTTTTGACGTCACAGCCCCAAAGTCCCCTACGGTTCATACCAAACTCACCTGGAATTGGCACATGTGTCCCATGAAGAAGTCTGTAACTCAGATACGCCTGTGCAGAACATCAATTTCCTCACCTCTTCCCTCCAATCACCTCTCCCCAAGCCTCAGACCACCCTGTTTGTTTATACCATAAATACCCCAAGCTCCTTGCCTTCGGGGAGACGAATTTGAGATTTATTCTCCTGTCTCCTCGCTTGCTGCCTTGTAAATAAAACTTGCCTCTGCTGTAAACCTGGGTGGCTCAGTGCTTGGCTTGCTGTGCGTCAGGCAAACAAACCTTGTTGGGTAACACGCTGACAGAGCTCAGGTTCTCAACTGCTGTGCTCTCTGACGCCTGGCCCCCTCATCACTGCACTTGTCTCTCCTCATCGCTTCAGACCTGGCATTGTTGTTTGCCTTCTTAGAGCTTCTGTCTGCAAAGTGACTGTAAGCTCCTGGCCGGCTCAGGTCAGAGAGCGTGAATGAATCACCTGGTACAGCCTGGGCCCTGGGGCCTGATGATTTCCTGCCCTCAGGGAGCAAATGCAGGAGGGAGAGTTGTATAAATCAATAATGTGAGAACTACTCAATGTCTATCAAGCTCCTTGTTTGTGCCAGGCACTGTTTTAGTAACACCAGAATGTTTGTCAACTACTCATTCCTCACCGTGAGCTAGATGAGGTAAGTGGAGAACAGAGAGGTTAAGTAACATGCCCCAGGTTACACAGCTGGTAAGTGGGGAGCTGGGATCACTACAAAGCACCAGGGTACCCCGTGACATTGTAAGTTTGTATGAGACACCGGAAGAGTACAGACCAGTGAGGAACAAATGGTTTGGGTGTCCAGCCAAGGGAGTGGCAAGTGAGAGGAGGTGACAACTGAGCAGGGTTTGGAAGCATGAATAGGAGTATCTGGGAAACTGAGGGGAAGAGGAAAGGGGAGATGCATTCCAGACAGAAGGAACAGCAGATGCAACGATTAGTGTGTTCGAGGTTATCGGAATATGTCTGGCATTACTGGCAGGTAAGTGCCAAAGGGGTGGGCAGTGGTGTGGGGGGAGGGAGAGTAGGGGGTGAGTCAAGGTCAAAGAGAGAAGTGGGGACCAGACCAGGGTGGGGCGTGTGGTCCTTGTGAGAAGGTGGGGCTGCTTCTTGCAGATGAAGGGAGCTGCCAGTGGGTTTCAAACGGCACTCGTGAGGTCAAATTGCAGTTGTAGACATGGAGATGGTGGCTTTGAGGGCTCCACACCCGGGCAAAGGCGCAGATTAGAGTTATTGGTTATAACAGAGTTATTGGTTATTGCTGATAAGCATCAGCAGGGCTTGTTGAATAGACAAGAGTGGGGAGAGCAGAGTCTGGGATGACATGAGGGCCAGGACACTAGCTTAGGTGACAGGGTGGACACAGGTGCAGTCCAAGCTGAACTAGGGAACCTTCCTAAGCTATGCCTCCACCTTTACTCCCCTCCTCAGTGCTCTGAAGGTGACAAGGGCTCAAGCAGAGCCTGATAGCTAACATAGGCCTCACAGTTGATCCAGCTGGAATTGAGGGGGAAAATGTTACTTAGACCCACAGGTACCTTCTAGGCTGGGTGGGTCCTGGCAAAGAAAGGCCCATCTACTCTGCCGAGCTCCTTAATGTTTGGAGATGCAAAAGCCAAGTGTGGGCGTACAGGCTGGAAAGGGCTTTGCATCACAGAGTGAGAGAAACTTGGAGTTGGGGGAAATCCTGGAGGGCGGTGGGGAGGAGGGGTGATGGGAGAATGCAGAGGAGAGAGGATGCAGGCAAGATGCAAGAGCCCCGGTCCTACAGGGTCAAGAGAGCAGTGAACAATCCCAGCTCTGATGGTAGTGAGATGCGGTGCCTGGAAAGCTTGAGAAACTAGGGAGCTGACCCTCAACTAGGTGCTTGCACCTCTGGGATTTAAATGCCTCCCCCACCCTGCTCTCTGCCAAACCTTCCCCTCAGCACAGTCTCCTAGACCCCCAAAGACCTTGTGCGGAGGCTGGTGCATCTGTGTGGCGGGGGGATGGGCGCGAAGACGGAGGAACGAGCCGGGGTCCATATCTGCTAGTGCAACAAGAAGCATCTACACTGGGCAGCCAATTCATCCACAGATAAGGAAACAAGAGTGTAGAGCCCCTCGGGGATTAGCAGAAACCCTGTGCAGGCTTTACACTTCCTCAAGTCTTCCTGTGGGATGAGACCTTGGACCAGATGTCTCACTCTCAAGAGGGCAGCCAGAGCCCAGAGGACACGCGAGCTGCCCATGGGTTACATTTCACGGGAAGGCGGGATACGCAGCCTGGCTGCCCCTTCTTCCCTGGGCACAAACGTCCAGAACAGAACCAGCACACAGGCTCCCCCATCCCTGAGCCCCTCAGGCACTGAGAACGGGGGTGTGGGGTTTGAAGCCAGGTAAACCCTAGAGCCAGGGAAGGACAGCTTATCAGAGGTGTCCCTTTCAGAAGTGGCAGAAGGAAGGTAGAAGTGACACAGGCCTCAGCACGTGTCCCTTTTCATTCTTTCCGGGTGGCCTTGTATGCTCAGGGGAGGCTCATCCTGGCCTCTGCCACTTGCCTGGCTCTAGGTCTGAGATGACAGGACAGGAGGAATCCTGCCTGTGAAGTACTGATACATGGGTGATGACAAGTTAGAGTTTTTGCAGAGATCATCAAGTCCAAGGGGCTCCAAAAAATGTGAGCGGGATTCTTCAAACAACATAGTAAAGACGAGCTTACTAGGTCAAGCAGATAACAGGGCAGAGGCACTGGGTGAAGTGGGAGGGGGCCTTGGAGCCCCGCCTTGTCTCCCCACCCCGCTGTGGTGGAGTCGAGGCAGTTGTAGAATCACCATGGAACAGAGTTTAAAAGCCACAATTTGATCCATTTCCATTCTGTGGATGAGACACTGCCAGCCAGTGAGATGTGATACAGCCATGCCTCGGCCTGAGTCATGCGGCTGGTCACCGGCAGAGCTGGGACTGGAACTCAGAGGTCCTGCCTCTAAGCATGGGTTCACCTGCCACCAACGGCCACAGCTGCTCTCAAAAGAAATGGCTTTGTATAAGGAAGCTGATTTGCCTGAAAGGGTCCTTGCTTGAGTTCTGGCCCCCATTTTCAAACAGGCCATCAACAGCCTCTAATGCCAGTTCCTTGGGAGTGCGGGGAGAGGAAGAAGTGTGTCTTGTTTGCACAACCGACTCATTTAACTTTGGTGCACAGGACCGCAGTGAAGCCTGAAATAATGGGTGTTAATTTCATCTTACAGCTGTGCTGCGATCCGGAGAGTGTACCCATCTCCTTAAGCTAAGGACTCCGTGTAACCTCGATGTCACCACCTCAGAACGGGCAGCATGCGATGGACAGAGGGATCTGGGGAGGTCCCTCAGCTGCCGCCTAGCCACTGCCTACCACCAAATGCTGTCCTTCTAAAAGAAGTTTGGAGAACACAAGTTGATTATAAAAAGAGGGGCCTGCAGGCACCCTCCAGCTGGGATAGAACAAGCAGAAATGCTGCAGCTGTGCTGGGGGGACACCTCCCAGTCAGCTGTGAGAAACGCTACATGAGCCAGAAAGTGAGACCAAATCCCAGTGTCACTACCGTGACGCAGAGCCTAGTGCGTGGAGGTGATACGCAAGCTCTTCCCCTCAGCCCTTTGGGACAGCTCAGTATCGCAGTGTCACCTTTAGGAAGCGGTGCTCACAGCCAAAGAGGAAACTCCCGGACCCAAATCTCTGTGTGAAGAAAGTCTCCCCAGGTCTTTTTGGTATGACGACCACCAACTGCACAGATCATCTTTCCACACCTGCGCAGGTTGTGGCCTGAGATTTGGGAAATTAGGCCACTGTCTCCATGGTTTCCCTGGCACTTAGTGGACACCGTGAGTCTCAGCTCCCTGAGGCAGGACCCACCGATGTTCCACAGGAGTGAGCTGCTGCTGGGCTGGGCTCAGGGCCCACTGGTCACCTTACACCTGGGGGGCTGGGGGAGGAGGGACGGGAGTGTAGACGCTCCTGCTGCAGGAAGGAAGGGGCTGGGCCCGCCTCATCAGGGGCTCCAGCCTTGGGAGGTGCTGGGAGGGATTTGGGAGAGGGACTGGAATGCCGGGGAAAGTAAGAAGCCCAGAGAGAGAGCTGGCCTGTCTGCTGGACCAGCGCTACCACGGGGCTGACACCAGCCAAGGCAGAGATGCTCCACTCCCTTCCTCCTTGTCTCTGAGCACCCGCATCTCCACTGCTCACAGGTTAGGGGGAGGACAGACTCATCCACCTTGCCCTCTAGACACCTCTTCCAGATCCTCTTATCTCTGCTAAGGAATGCTTTTGATTCCTTTCTCTTTTTGTTGTTCATGGGAAAAAAGCTGACCCTTCAGCTCAAAGGCACCTTCCCACCCCGGGAAGGGCAGGACTGCTGGGGCACCAGGAGCTGGAGGCACAGCCCTGAAACAGACCCTGAGCGGAAGAGGTTTTACAGAACCCAGCTGGCCACAGCCGCCCCCAACCTGCCCGTTCGTTATTTATGTGGCTCGGGAGCCTTTCCAGGGCCCTTCCTTTTAGCTGTCACTCTCCCAGGGCATCGATCGCCCTAATGGCAAGGCAGTGGCGGGCCTGAGCTGCCCGTTCCCAGGCCTTCCTGCGGCTGCTAATTAGCTGGAGTCCACAGACTCCACTTCACAAATGGGGAACTGGGACCCAGGGGCCCCTGCTGGGCATTGAAAGGGAGCTAAGCTTAGTATCATGCCTCCCCCAACCCAGACCCTCTCTGGCTGGCTGTTGCTGATCCAAGGCTAAATCGTGTGTGTGTGTGTGTGTGTGTGTGTGTGTGTCTGGTGTGTTCCCAGAACTGTGAACATGAACAGAGGCCTAGAGTGGGCAGGGGGAATGTTAGTTCTTTCCTGAGTCCCAGGGGAAGGGGAGTCTTTTCACAGTGGCGACTCCAGAATTCCCACAAAGGAAGGGAACAGAAGTGACAGTCTCCTTGGGAGGGGGCTGGAGGCCTTGACTTTGCAGGGCATGTACGCTGTTCTGACTTGGATTGGACGGTTTCTGAGTGGCTGTAGGGGTTACTGGTGGAGATTCTTGGGGTGGGGGCACTACAGCTCTCCAAGGCCCCCTTGGCTCCATCACTGTGCTTTTAGCTGGAGCTTTTGTCCCCAGCACCTCCCAGCCCTGGAATCAACTGTAGCTGCAGGGGCCAGGTCCCCACACCTGTGGGTGAGGGGGGCCAGGGGACAGAACCTGAGGGTTGCAGACCCCTAGCATTTACTAGGGATGCAATCGGGTGAAAATGCCTGGAAAGAGACATCTTGGATGTCCGGAGGTAATACCAAGGACAGCAGCCAGACCCAGTGGAGGAGTGTGGGCTGCCTGGAGCAGCTGAGGTAGAAGTGGTGATGGGGCACTCTGCTAATGGTTCTTAAAGTTATAAGCAGCCCTCCCACCACCACTCGGGCGCCCTGGAAGAGACAAGCTAGCTCCTGGCACTTGGGAACTGCAGCTCAGACAGCACAGCCCTGGAAACCCCTCACAAGATGCTCACCACGCTGCCCCAGGCCTCCATCCAGGGGATCAGAGATGAGCTGAACTTTGGAGGAACTCAAGGAGCCTACATCCCATTAAACCCCAGAGTGAAATCCAGCAGAACTAACAGGGTTTCGCAAAAGTATGCGAAACCAGGTATGTAAAATGTGAAACACCATCTACAGCTCTGTTTGTTCTGTGGTCTTGCAGACGTATTAAATTATTCATCAAAACAGAACATCAGAACCAACCACTACCATGTCTCCGTGAACTGTGTTCCTGGGAACATATGAAGCCCCCCCTGCTCAGGGGCAGACTCATAGTGTGGGTTGGGAAGGGGCATCTAGACGCAATCCTAGCTTCCTGGGCAGGATCATGCCTCCAGGGAGGGGCCAATCAGGGTCTGAGTTCGCTAGGCCATTCCATAGCAAACCTCAGAACTGAGATGGGCTTGAAGGTGAAAGCTGTCCAGAAGGTGTCCCATTGCTCCTGAAACCAGCATTGGGAGCTTCCTGCAAATTCAGGGCTGTGAACTCCCCCTTCCTCCAATACCTTCCAGGCTCATTTATGAGTGGAAAGCAGCTACTGATGTCTGGGGAGTGCGGCCTATGAGTTGGGACCAGGAAGCTGATGCTGAAAGACCCAGGCTGCTCTGACCTTCCCAACCACTCCTTCCAAGGGATCCATCCTTCTAACAGGACCAGTCCATCCTTTCCCCCACTTTCCTCAGTCTCTGCCCCATCTCCCTTGAAATATATGCATTTCAAGGGGCAGTTGGAGGGGTTCCCAGCATCACTCCTCCAGGGGTGGGCACAGAGCCTTCTAGGCCCTTCTTCCTTCTCCTGGCCGGTGCCTTTCAGAAGCTCTCTCAGTGTATGTACCAGTTGGGGGTAGGCGGGAGTGGGGGGTGGGATGTAGGACACCCATGTCCCACCTTCAGCGCACTTCCAGAAGCCTGGAGCAGGGGAGTTGTGAAGATGATGGAACGGCAGTGGGGCTCCCAGGAGGCTATCTTTGGTTGGAGACAGGGCTTTTTCCTCCGCAGCAGAGTATGGCCCAATCTGACCCAGCTGGGCTCCTACCACGGCCACGACCTCTTCAGCCCACATCCACTCTCCCCAACCCGACTTAAATCCATTCCGCAGAGAACTCAGCGGTCCCACCCCAGCTCGACCAGCCTCCGGCAGAGATAACCCAGCCCAGGCTGGGATCCACATCTTCCAGGAGGAGCCAGCGTAGAGTGAAATGGGGCGAGGCCAAGGTCACAAAAGAACGCAGAGGTAGGACGGTAATGAAGGGTTTGGTAGGGGGTCCTTGGGCCCTGGCTCCCTCCCCCGGCGGTCCTCACCGGGAGCGGTAGGGGCACTCACCGTCGAGACCACTTGGCCGACGGCCTCCCGAAGGGCCGCTTCCACAGCACACCATAGAGCTGCACTTTGGTGCTGATGTCCAGCGCGTCCGAGTCAGCCTGCTCCAGAGACGGCGAGGGCGACACCGAGTTGGACTTGGACGTGAACATCCTGCTTCAGCGGGGCTGCCCCAGCCGGGCCCACCCGCTCCCCGGGGCCGGCACGGATGCGGGGCTCCGGGCGAGGGCGGGCGCGGCGGGCGGCTGCGGGGCAGCGGCGGCGGCGGGCGCCTCCGGGCGCCGTCGGGGCGCGTCGCAGCCGGCGGAGACGCGGGGCGGCCCCAACCGAGAGCTGCTGCGTTAAAGAGCGCGGGGCCCGGAGCGCCGCGGCAACTGGCGAGGGGCGCGCAGCCTGCGGCTCGGGCTCGGGGCTGCGCCGGGCCAGGCGGGAACCCGGCGGGGAGGGAGGCTCAGTCTCCAGTCAGCAGCATCGCCCACCCCCCTCCCTGAGACAGCCCCAATTCTGGTGGCCCCGATTGGCTGGGAGGGGCAGGTGAGCTGGCTGGAGGCCGGCCGCGAGCGCCAATCAGTGCGGGCGCCGGCGGGAGGGCCGGGCTCCGTGCGTCCGGAAGGTCCCGGCGGGTCGCCCGGCCCCGAGACGAGGCCCCAGCACTTCCCCACCCCCACCCCGCGTACCCATTTCTCCCCCGGGTTCCCTCTCGGTTGCAGCGCCCACATCGAAACCGGGAACACGTCTGCTTTGTGATGGGCTTGGAGTCACTGCTGCAGATCCCTACTCGCTCTGGGTGGGGGAGAGCAGATGATCGGGCTTGGAATCCCAGCTCAGTCCTTACATGACTCCGTGAAGCTGCGGTGAGCCTCAGTTTTCTCTCCTGTGGAGCGGAGACGCCTGTACCTTCTCGGGCAGGGCGGGGGCCAGGTAAGACTTCAGCCAGTGCCCGAGCGCCCGCCCCGAGAGGAGGCTCCATCGGGGCTGTCAGGCCCTCCCCGCCTGCTCTGCTGGGTCTCACTTTGTACCACCGCTGCCGCGCCCGGATCGGATTTCTTTTCCCAGAACTTGGCTGCCTGCGTCGGCATTTGGCACTCAGTGCCAATCCCGAGCGGTCAGTGCAGCTACTGTCCGTGATTTATCTGCACGCCTGGCTCGTGCTCCCTGGGGCCTGGCGCTCCATCCACTTCCGCTCCTCTCGGCGCCTCTAGATGACCGTCTCACTTTCCGGCGGGTGCAGACGTCTGTCCTGCCCCTGGGGACCGCCCGCGGAGAGGCTCTGTTAGCATCGCTGCGTGCAGGCACCGCTCCAAAGGCAGGGAAGTGATTCTGTTCGGAGAGGCAGCCGGCTGGACCACGCTGCAGTCATCCTACCCTTGGCCGCGGAGTTGCAGGCCATCTCAGGACAGTCAGGATTCTTCCGCGCACTTGGGAAAACCACTTACCCCCTCAGGGGCTCTGATGCCTCAGCTGTAAGATAAAGACGTCAGATTGAAGCAGAAGTTTGCAAACAGGTAGCCCGAGTGCCAAATCACTTTCTAGATAGACGTTATTAATTTGCCCAAGCAAAAGTAAAAAATTGAGGTATAATTAAAATATGACAAAACGCACAGACCTCAGGTATTTATTTGATGAAGTTAATTTGATGAATGTATACACCAAGTCACCAGCACCCAAAGCAAGATGCAGAACACTTCCATCGCCCCAGAAAGTTCCCTTATGCTCCTGCTGGCCAACTTCCCATCCTCACTCCGACCCAGGCAAACCACTTTCAGACTCTTATCAACATTGGCACGCCTTTTTTTTTTTTTTTTTTATTATAGCTGACCTAGTAGGTGTGGATTGGTATTTCATTGTGGTTTTGACTTGTACTTTCCTGATGGTTAATTAGGTTGAGCATCTTTTTTTTTTTTTTTTTTTTTTTTTTTTTTGCTCTACGCGGGCCTCTCACTGTTGTGGCCTCTCCCATTGCGGAGCACAGGCTCCGGACGCGCAGGCTCAGCGGCCATGGCTCACAGGCCCAGCCGCACTGCGGCATGTGGGACCTTCCTGGACCCGGGCACGAACCTGTGTCCCCTGCATCGGCAGGCGGACTCTAAACCACTGCGCCACCAGGGAAGCCCTGGCACGCCTTTTTAAAAGTTTAAAATTTTAATGTCTAAAATGGCATTCTCTACAGAGCAACCATCCCCTGTAGTCCTTTGCTAAGCCTGCTTCACTCATTATTACCTGCCTGGCTTCTCCTTTCAGGCATTTGAATTTGTGATCCTCACTAGATGGTCCTCCAAGGCCTTCCCAGGCCTAACACGTTATGAGTCTAGTTAAGAAGGGGCTTAATAAAGGGCTTCCACACCCTGGCACCCTTCCCCTAACCAAGTCTTGGGTTCCCAAGCCCAGGCAACATCCTCTTGTTTCTCACTGTCCAAAGGGGCCCATCTGAATTCCCTTGCGCCCCTCGTGGCTCATGTTTCCCTGCAGAACATCTCAGACACAGCTTTAACACAGGGTCCAGGGCCTGGGTCCACCAGGTGGGAAGAGACAGGACTAGGAAGATGATGAGAGCCCAAAAGTGTACAAAGTGGACATTTCACACTTTGGGAGGTTATTTTTGACACATGTTTTCTTGCTTGGAAAACTTCCCACTTTAGGAGTTTTGTTTTTTTCCAGATGGAAGCTAGAAAACTTGGGTCACAAGCTTGTGGTGTGGAGTTCACTGGTTGGGGCACCAGGACAGGACTGAGTTGCAGGTGACAAACATGGGGAAAGAGAATGCACTGCCACCAGTTTCTCAAGGATAAGTACCGGAGGCATCTGACTTGCTTTGGGGGTCAGCTGTGGCGGTAAGGTTGCGTGCCCAACGCAGCCAGCAGCATTTGACTGGCCGCACGGACAGTCACAGGCAGGTGGGCTCCTGGCAGCACACACATGGCAGTATCAACAGCCTCCCCATCAGGCTGCTTCTGCCGCCTGGTTCTGGATAGCATTCCTGGAAGCTTCACCCCAGGTCAGCCCCTGGTTCTTTAGCCCTGCCAACGTCCTTTTAATAAATTAATTCCTCTTCTGTTTAATCAGGTCAGTACCAGTTTAGCTGCTTGTGATGAAGGACTGGGGATGAGCCATAGGTGGGAGAAACGTAGGATGCCTGGAATCATTTTTAAGGGAGTCCTTCCCAAGGAGAAGGGCTGGGTGAGCCCAGATGGTTCCTGGGAAAGAACCATCTTCATTCTGTTTCTTCTGTGGAAGAAATAGAGCACAAGTTCCTTCAGCAGCAAAGAGAAAGCAATCTTTGCCCATTCCCTCTGCAGACAGGACATCCGAACAGACCTTAGCGACTGGTAGTTAAGGAGAGGTGGCAAGACTGCCCTGAGACAAACAGCATGAGTTTGATGGTCCACTAGGTACTTAAGTGGCTTCTGCTTCCCTCAACTCACCAGTCCAGATCATGCTAAGTCAGCCTTGGGAGACGCCGTTTCTGCTTCCATTCTCTGCTCCCGCTGGTGGGAGTGCTGAATGCCTGGCAGATAGTTCTGCAGAAGACAAAACAAGCCGGGTGCCAATGCACTGCCCCAGCCCAAGTGTGGGCCAGGGCTGCCCAATCTTATCGGGAAGTAAGTCGGGGTGGAATCTCAGGGACCTAGTGCTCTACAGGCTCAAGTACAGAGATGATGTTCTGAATACGTGATTTACAGCTTATCTATTTCATTTCATTTTTGAAACAGCCCCAATGAGGTGTATGTTACTTTTAGTTTTCCAGATGAAAAAATGAAGCTCAAAAAAGTTGTCTAGGGCTTCCCTGGTGGCGCAGTTTGTGAGTCCGCCTGCCAATGCAGGGGACACGGGTTCGTGCCCCGGTCCGGGAAGATCCCACATGCCGCGGAGCGGCTGGGCCCGTGAGCCATGGCTGCTGAGCCTGTGCGTCCAGAGCCTGTGCTCCGCAACAGGAGAGGCCACAACAGTGAGAGGCCCGCGTACCACACACACACACACAAAAAAGTTGTCTACCTAAGGTCACCCAGCTAGTCATTTCCTGGAACATGATAGACCCTCAGATATGTGTTGAATGAGGGAAAGGCAGGATGGAGATACTTGATTTGGTCTGAATCCTAAGCCCATACCTGTCACACCACAGCACACTGCCGAGTGAGGTGCAGTCTGGGAAAGTGCTGGACCTTCTTTCAGTCTCTCCCCTTTTTTCTAGTAATTTCTCTCAATTGCCAACTCACCTAAGGCTCCAAGTTCCCGCAGAATTGAAGAGAAAACTCCTCTTACACTGTGAAATTCCAGCCTCTCAGCTGTGTTCAGGGATAGAGTCCTAATAATGAACACACATTTTCTGATAGTTTTTATTTTCTCACCAGCTTTCCTGAGATACGATTGACAAATAAAAATTGTACATATTTATTGTACAATATGATTTTTTAAAGATGTACAATATGATAGTGTAATATACATATGCATTGGGAAATGCTTACCACAATCAAGTTAGTTAATACATCCATCACCTCACAGAGTTACTGTTTTTGTGTGTGTGTGGTGAGAACACTTAAGATCTACTCTGTTGGAAACAGACTCACAGACATAGAGAACAGACTTATGGTTGCCAAGGGGGCAGGGGGATGAGAGAAGGATGGAATTGGAGTTGGAGTCTGGGATTAGCAGATGCAAACTATTATATGTAGGATGTGTAAACAAGGTCCTACTGTATAGCACAGGGAACTATATTCAATATCCTGTGATAAACCATAATGGAAAAGAATATGAAAAAGAATGTACATATATGTATAACTGAATCACTTTGCTGTATAGCAGAAATTAACACAACATTGTAAATCAACTATATGTCAATAAAATAAAATTTTTTAAAAAGATCTACTCGGGGGCTTCCCTGGTGGCACAGTGGTTGAGAGTCCGCCTGCCGATGCAGGGGACACCGGTTCGTGCCCCGGTCCGGGAAGATCCCACATGCCGCAGAGCGGCTGGGCCCGTGAGCCATGGCCGCTGAGCCTGCGTGTCCAGAGCCTGTGCTCCGCAACGGGAGAGGCCACAACAGTGAGAGGCCCGCGTACCACACACACACACACAAAAAGAAAGATCTACTCTGTTGGCAAGTTTCAAGTATACAATACAGTATTATTAAGTGTACATTATATCTCCAGGACTTATTCATCTTATAACTGAAAGTTTCTACTCTTTGACCAACATCTCCCCATTTCTCCCACCTTCCAGCCCCTGGCAACCACTGTTCTACTGTCTGGTTCTATGAATTTGACTTTTTTAGATTCCACAGAGAAGTGAAATCATACAGTATTTGTCTTTCTGTGTCTGACTTATTTCACTTAGCATAATGTCCTCCAGGTTCATCCACGTTGCTGCAAATGGCAGAATTTCCTTCTTTTTTACGGTAAAATAATATTCCAGTGTGTGTGTGTGTGTGTGTGTGTGTGTATGAAATGTTCTTTTTCCATTCAGCCATCAACACTTTCAGTTGTTTCCATATCTTGGCTATTGTAAATAATGCTGCAATGAACATGGGAATGCAGATAGCTCTTTAATACACTGATTTCATTTCCTTTGGATATATATTCCAGAAGTGGAATTGCTGGATCATATGGTAGCTTATTTTTAATTCTTTGTTTTTTTTTTTTTTTTTTGCGGTACGCGGGCCTCTCACTGTTGTGGCCTCTCCCGTTGCGGAGCACAGGCTCCGGACGTGCAGGCTCAGCGGCCATGGCTCACAGGCCCAGCCGCTCCGCGGCATGTGGGATCTTCCCGGACCGGGGCACGAACCTGTGTCCCCCGCATCGGCAGGTGGACTCTCAACCTCTGCGCCACCAGGGAAGCCCCCCATTTTTTTTTTTTTTTTTTTTTTTGCGGTATGCGGGCCTCTCACTGTTGTGGCCTCTCCCGTTGCGGAGCACAGGCTCCAGATGCGCAGGCCCAGCGGCCATGGCTCACAGGCCCAGCCGCTCCGCGGCATATGGGATCCTCCCAGACCGGGTCACGAACCCGTATCCCCTGCATCGGCAGGCGGACTCCCAACCACTGCGCCACCAGGGAGGCCCTCATTTTTTAATCAGGTTGCTTTTTTGCTATTGAGTTCTATGAGTTCCTTACATATTTTGGATGTTAACCCTTTATCAGATAAATGGTTTGCAAATCGATTCTCCCATTCCTTAGTTTTGTTTTGTTTTTTTTCCATTTTGTTGATTGTTTCCTTTACTGTGAAAAAGAACATACATTTTCATAATGTTACTTTTATCCATAATCTGCAGGCTCATGTGATGGTCACCATTGTTCCATGAAACAGGTATTAGCATGACTGTTGTATATGACCAGCCCATGGTAGTTAAATGTGTGAGTACTGACAGGGATCCAGCTCTCTGACCTTACACTTCAGCCAGAGCGAGCCAGACACAGAGTCCTACTTAACCCACTCCAGCCAGGGATGGGCAAGAAGACATTCTCAGACAGGAAACAGTGACAAGCGTCTCCCTGGAGTCACATCCTGATTGGGCCTCAAAAGCTCCCAGCAACTTGGACAAAAGTAGCTCTTCCCATAGTGCCATCTCCTCAGCCCCCAGCCCTCTCTGACCCTGACCCCACCCTCAGGCAAGCAGGCCAGGCTGATGCCAAGTGAAGGACCCAGGAACACTTCTACTCCAGGTTCCCTGAGCTGTCCCGGTGCCTGTGTCAGTCTGATGGCTGGGCCCAGCACAAGTATGCCTATAGGGCCAAGAAGCAGAAGAAACAGCAAAGATCTGGGCTCCAGGCCAGGCCTTGCTACAGTATCAAATCTCTTCCATAGAAGCTCTTTTCCTCCTCCAACCCTAATTCCATCATTCAGGCTCCTGTCCGGGATTCCACAGGGTATGGACCCAATTCAGCTGAAACTACACTCTCCTCTTGGTTCCTGTGGACCTTTGCCCATCCTTCCATCCTAGCTCGTGTCTGTCTGCCTTGTTTGGAGTTTTTCTCTCTGTGTATGTCCCTTCCAGACTGTGAGCTCCTTGAAGAGAGGGTCCAGGGCGTGTAGTAGGCGCTCAGCAAATGCTTACTGAACTGATCTGTCTTCACTTGGCCCCTGTTCAGACGCCAGTTTCTTGTTTCAATTTGCCACCTGAGTGGAGACTGACTTCTCAGGCCCTCAGCTGACCCTCATCTACAAAACAGAATCTGTGGGGTGGCTGAGAATGGCCATGAAACAATCTTTAGATGGCAGGCTTGTCGCCTGCTTTTAGCGTTAAAGTGGGTTTAATTCCAGGTTCTGCCATCAGCTGTGTGAACTGAGGACAATCACTGGACTTCTCTGGGCTTCCCAGCTTGCTTCATGTAGTCAGTCCTCTTCCACCTGTACCACTGAAAAGCCTTTTCAAATGGCTCCCCACCTACAGCAGGATCCCCAAAGGAATCTCAGCTTGTCACCCTCACTCACATGATCTTCTCAAGACTCAAAGGTGATCCTGTGAGCCTCCTGTTTAAAACCCTTGAATGGGTCTCCATTCCTCCAACTTCAGCTGCCAGCTCCTGACCTTTGACTAACACCCTCCACAATCTGGTCCCAACTTATTGTCAGGGTCACCCCTTGTCACCTTATCCCACATTCTCTGCTCCAGCCACACCAGTTCTAATATTCTGAGGAGCTACCATGCTCTTTCACATCTTCTTTTCACTTGTTCTCTCAGTCTAGAATGTTTTTCTTAACTACCCCAAATCCTACTTCAAGATTCAGCTCAAATGACTCTTCTTTTGTGAAGCCCTTTCTGATGCCACCCCTTCTGAGGATTGAAACACTTACCTCTTTTTATCGAATTGTATTCCACTTTGACTGCATTTCTTATGACCAGGGGTAGGTCTCAGACGCCTATACTAAGGGGCAGGGCTTGGCTGCCCACAGGGGAACCCGAGGGGGAAGGGAGGGGGGTAAATGGCACCACGGGGTAAGGTCAAAGCCAGCAGCCGAAGGACGAAGGGGATGGGGGAGCCAAAGGAGAGCATGTGTGGGCCTCAGGCAATTCCCCATTCTAAACGTCTTGAGACCGAGAGGCCACTGCACTAGAGAGTTCTGTTCTCGTCAGCAGGGTCAGCCTCTTGCTAGGCTTCTACCCTCTCTGCCAAACAACTGCTCACACTCATGGTTGCCAATGTGATGTGTTTCTGGGGGTTGCCAAGGATCTCCTGCCCTGCCAGCCTTTTCACTGCACTGACGCGGGCTCTTGGTACCCTACGGCATTGCTGAGGACAGCACGCTGCTCAGAAACACTGAAGGTACGAAGGGCTCCCCCTCGTGGTTGATACGTGGATTCAAATGTAAACATTAATTTGGCTTCTAAGAACAAGTATTGAATATAATATTTTATTAGGGGACGGGGGGCGGTGTTCAATCTGACCAAAAGGCCCATAGCCATTTGTTGTCACAATCTCACACACTCCCAGAACGCCTGAAGGAGAGCCAGGATGCTGGTTCCTCCTCTAGAACAGAGCCAGCAGTTCATGGGACCAGGTGCCAGGGGCTTGGGTACCAGTGGTAGCTCCATCTTGACTCAATGAAAAGACCTTGGGCAAGTTACTCTGAAACGTTTGTGACTTCATATATATCATATATGATATTTGATATAGGAAGGGCCCCTTCATGTATCAAAAGGGGTCCTTCCAACTCTCAGCATCACGTCATCCTTGGACTCTTTCTTCTAGGTCCAAGAGCATGTTCTTTTCTGATTTCTCAAAGTACTGAGCAGGGGAAAGGCAGAGACAGAAGAGGAGAAGATAACACAGGTTCCACTCACATTCCCAGTCCCACCCCACCGTCAGCGCAGGGGAAGACCCATTTCACACAGGGGCTGGAGGGGTGGAGGAAACAAGAGGTGGAGGGTGGAGGCTCTGGTGAGACAGTGGTGACAAAAGAAGATGGCAGGCAGGACACTTCCTGATCCCGGGCAAGTCCCCTTAAGTAAACCAGAGAGTTGGGGAGGGAGAAGCGAAGAGAGAAGGAAGATGGCGCACCCCTCCCAGGCCGGGTCAGGTCCTCTGAATATAACTAACACCGATGTTCAAAGTGGAAGGAGGGAGTCCTTGGGCCCCAGCCAGGAAGTGGGGAAGACAAGCAGGGATGAGGGAGGGAAAGTCACCAAGCCCCACCTTGAGGTGCCAGCAGAGCCACCAGAGTGCAGACTTCTACCTCCACAAGTCATCGTGTTGTGACAGGAGCTGAGGCCAGCCGGACTGCACCCAGGAGTGGCAGTTGAGGCAGGAATTACAAAGACCCTGGCTGGGCCCAATTACCTGTAGGATTTCAAGTCTGGAAGCTTCGAAGTCATCTAGGGAGACAGCATGTCTTGCACACCAGCTCTCACCTCCCCTGTCCTCCAGCCGTGGCACCTCCTAGGCGGAGTCCATCTTCTTGTGCCACCAGGCCTCTGCCCTCGTGGGTCCTCTCTTTCCCACCTTCACTAGCTCATTCTGCTCAGCCTTTGAGTTCAGCGCAGGTGCTATCTCCCTCTGATGTTCTCCCTGAAGCCCACCCTGGATTCCTTGCCCCCAGGTGTTCTCTGAGCACCCAGCATTGCCAGCTGTTTCCTTGTTCCAATGCCTCACTGAAGCATGAGCTCTTTAAGGACTGGAACTGACCCTTATTGCCTTCTGTACACTCAGCTCTGAGGAGTGCCTGGTCCATAGGAAGGGACGCTGTTAACCCTGCTGAATGAAGAGGTGGGTTAGTGGAGGAGAGGTGGGGGGTTCAGTCTACTTCCTGTTCCACCCACCGGAGAATATGGTATCTATACCCTCCTGCACCTGACGGCCCTTGAAGTATCTGGTGATGGTTATCAAATTCTGTCCCCAAGAGCATTCCAGACATAAGTAAACAATCCAGTTCCTTCTACACTGCCTCCTGGCTTTCCATCCCCTCTCCACTGGGCTCCCTCCTCTGACGGCTCTAGAATTTGTCAGGATCCCTTTAAGAATGAGGCAACCAGATTAGGACACATGCTTTCACTCACGTCCTTATCCAAAATTTACAGAAATGGGCAATGGCTATCATTGCAACAGAAATCAGTAGCTAAGCCAGAAAGGAGAAGCAGGTTTTCTGATCCCTGAATAAGTCACACAGTACCTTACTAACATTAGTTAGTACTGGATTAGTAACCTGAACCCAAGTTAATTGCCCACCTATATGCTCAGTCTCCTGCCCTGACTCCCCGCCCCTTTGCTAACTCCCAAGCAGCCCTGGCTTCAGTGTGAGACAAAGGCGGAGCTACACATAAGGCCAGCAGCTGATTCTGCCACGAAACAGGGCAGAAGCTGGTGGGGGAAAAGGAGGGGAGAGCACAGATCAGGAAAAAAGTGCCCCCTCAGGGGAGACCAATTCATTTAACAACATATTTTTTGAGAACCTAGCTCCCTGGGGCTTATATTTCAGCAGGGAAGAGGGACAAAGCGAAGACATATATTATAAAGCAGATTAAAAGGTGATCAGTGCTACAGAAAAAGAAATAGGGCATGGGCTTCCCTGGTGGCGCAGTGGTTGAGAGTCCGCCTGCCGATGCAGGGGATGCGGGTTCATGCCCCGGTCCGGGAAGATCCCACGTGCCGCGGAGCGGCTGGGCCCGTGAGCCATGGCCGCTGAGCCTGCGCGTCCGGAGCCTGTGCTCCGCAACGGGAGAGACCCACGTACTGCAAAAAAAAAAAAAAAAAAAAAAGCAGGGTAAAGAACACTGGGGCAGGGGTGAGATTACAGTTTTAAATATGGTGGTCACAGGAGGCCTAACTGAAGGAGACTCTGGACCAAGACCTGGAGGAGGTGAGGGAGCTGGAGGAGGGGCGTTCTCGACACGGGGCGACCAGAGTGGGACACAAGGCTCATTTCCTACATCATAAAAACTACACTGCAGTATGCAGCTCTAGCTTGTAAGAATTAGAAATTAAACAGAATAAGGATTGTTGGCTATTTTGGCTAACACTGTATATAGACACATATGTATATATATATATATATATATATATATATATATATATATACATATATCTATATACAGTTTGATCTCAGGGCAGTAGGATGAAAGGGCTGTTACATAATAATGCTGGCTTCTGAAGATTTCACAACCACTGCTTAAGGCAAAAGAGGGATGAGGCACTTCACCTGAAAGCTTCCGTAAGAGATGGCAGGAATCATAAATACCATGTCCTTTTGGCCTATTTTCTTACTTATGAGGAAAGGTTTTCAGGCAACATGTAACACTCTGGGCAGCATCTTTGTAACTAGCTGTAGCACACGTGATACATATAGAAAGTCAGCACAAAGTAGACCAGTAATAATGAAATCTAATGAATAAACATAAGCTATACATTTAAATGATACATTGCTATACAGAGCGCTTATCGGTACATCAGTTAAAAAATGAGATCTAGTACTAAAGTCTACAGAGGGAGAAAACACTTATAAAATTCACAAATTGCACTTCTATTGAAATCTCTATTTCCAGAGTCAGTTGTTCATAGCGTCTACATACTCATATTAGTAACTGTGCCCTTTGAAATGCACCCACTGTGACTGGGATCTATTGGCCTGCTTCTCTTTTCTGGGATTAGATGGCTACCTTCATAAATAATATTTGCTAACAACAATGGCCATGGAAAAAGACTGTCAATAAATGGCTATCTTTTGTGGCAGATGGTGTATTGAGTGCTTAATCTCCCCTCCTCCTTTCCCTCCCTCCTTCCCTAAAGGATGTACATATAGACACATCTTTCCACTGCCCCTCAAAACTTTTCATTACCTTTTCTGATGTCCGAATGTGGGTCCAGTCTGGTCATCAAACAGAAAAAGAAAACTGCCGAGAGGATAAGTAATGAACCACTCACATAAGGTATGCACTAATAAAAATTTAATATCATAAAATAAATCAGAAAACAGCAAAAACATTTTTTTAAACCATTCACAATTAAAGTGGAAAGAGACAAAATTATAAGGCAGCCATCTATGGAATGATTTCATGTTTACAAAGGATCCAGAAAAGGGGACATTTAAAATCACTGTTCAGGATACTGAACCCGGGGAACTGCAGTGTTGTCCCACGAGACTTCCAACTTGGTAGAAGATGCTATGAGAAAACAGATCAAAGCCAATCTCCTTGTGTTAGGCTGGGCATATCTAGAAAATTCCTAATGGTTGTCTAGCCCTTTCATGCAAGTCATACATTTTCCTCAGGTGAATCCAGATGTCTCAGGTACAAAGGAGCTACGTCACTGGTTTTAATTTCATAGCATCTCCAACAGTGCTCTTGGGGTTATGTGGACCATGCTGTATTGAGCAGAAGTTTTGTAATGTAAGGAAGGTACCCCTGTGGAACACCTATAGAGTTTTTGCCTTGCCCTACAGCAGTTTTGGATGAATCTGGTCATTATTCTCAGTCTCCCAAGGGGCTCGGGGGCCCCATAGACAGCAACGTTCTTTGGGGGCTTGTGCTGTTGACATACATACAATTCCCATGTTCAGTACCTAGCTACCATGTGTCTGAGAGGCTGGCATGTCCTCCGAGTTCTAATCCTTGAAAAAGAGAAAAGCCAGGCAGTGACACTTAGAAATAGGCCGGTAAAAAACACAATTACGTTTTCTCCTTTCTACAAAGAACTGACCACTCAAAACAGCCACCTCTCTCATTTTTCTAATGATTCAAAATACAGGAACAGACTTGGCTGTTTTGAATAGGGAAATAAAGAGGTGATGAGGGGAAGAGAGAACAACATAGCCTCTGTAGGTGGTACTGTTTCCAACTCTCTACACTCCAGTGCAGTACCTTTGCCTAAAAAATGAAATCTGGCAATAGCACGCACAGGAAAGCCATCAGACCTGGAACATCGCTACTTTGGGGATATGGGAACTGACAAGCAATTCACTGGCAAACAAGTGATGGGAATGCATCAGTAGTGTTTTTCAACTTAATTTGCCATGTAAGAGAGCACTTGAGATCTGAAGAAAGTCTATCCCTACCGAGGAAAGGGAGTCAAATTGCAATTCAGATGAACTTTGGTTATGAGGAAGGAAGGGCTGTGCTTTTCATCATCAACTGCATCTCTTTGGTAGCCAATAATGCCATCTGTAATCACGGCAGCAACTTAAGTCTTATCGCCAAGGTTTTCAAATGTGTGAGAGCATTAAGGCATCCACATCGAAGGAGGCAGTTTTAAACAAGAGGAAAATGGAACTGAAATGTGCCCATAAGTGACCATCAGTGTGACCTCTCCTGGGACGCTGCCCACCATGAGCAAGTTCTTCCCCCTGTGAAGGAGGCCTCTGCCACGCTGCTCAGTTCCTTGCTGCCTGGAGATGCACTTGAGCCCTGTAAGATTCGTATGGCTATTTCTGCCTGCTGACCAGGAGGGAAGTAAGTGGTTCCGAGGCGGCAGCTTTAAAATCTGGGAAAGCCCATAGCTCTTGAGAGCTGACAGGCGGTGAGAAGTTTGCTGGTTCATGTGAGGTCCAGAGGGGAAGGCAAATTTGGAAGTTAGATGGTCTGATCCTTGCCAGAGTTCAAGGCCCTACCCAGCAAAATATTCTAGCCAAACTTTTAAGTGTGATGGCAAGGCACTGCTGAAAGAGGCTTTGGCCAGCAGAACAAGTTTCTGATCATTGCACACAACAATATGATAGAAAGTGCCACTATCCAAACCGAACCAGACACTAAAATGAGCGATTTACTTAACTAAGTAAATTTCCAGGGAGAATCAAGGCAACCATGTTATTTTGAAGGACCTCTCCTAAGTCAGAGTTGTTATCAGGAAAGTCACTTAGACTTTCATTCTGTACCTTCGGTTGGTTTTAATGTTGTACACAGTGGCTGCCAGCCACTATCCAGAACCAGATCCTGTTTATGCTACTTTGGTCTACAGCCAGCAGAGGGCTCTCAAGTTCTTTTTCCCCAGCTGCTGACCCAGTAACAAATCTAGGAAGGAAATAAAGATACCCTGGGCATGCTGGCTTACGTGTCATATAAAATGTTTTACAAACTCCTAAATCCAATGCCCTGATGAAAATAGTCTTGGTTCCCCCTTTCTGTAACGTGTTTTGAAATGGTACAGAAAATCAAAATAAATTAACAATATATCATATACTTATTTGATAACACAAGGTTTACAGGGATTTTGGCAAATATGGAAAAATTATCCTAGTCTGCTTAATACTTTTACTATCTCAATTGTTTAAATTACCAGAATATTAGCGATTGTGTCATCTCACATATGAGGAAGTGATATTTTAAGGGCTTAATAAAGCTGCATTTGACACAAAGGTAACTTCACTGAAAGGAATAAAGAACAGACACGAGACTCTCTTCATCATCACAGTTCAAGAAGTGGTTGTCCTGATGCGAGAACTCAACTCACAAATATTAACATCACCACCAGCAGTAAGCAGCAAATTGTAGCGAGGAAGGGCTGGAGGGAAAAGTTACGAGAAAAGCATGGAAAAGATGAAGAGACAAAAGACATGATTTTAATAAGCTTTAAATCAACAGGCAAACACTTCCCATTTATGATACATCTTGACTTTCTTCACTGCTACAGGTGCTTATGTGACGCTGACCTAGCAGTCCCCAAGGGGCACCAAGTATTTTGCCAGAGGGACTGCTGGTCTGCTAGGATAAATACTTAAAGAGACAAAAAAGGACAACATAGGTTTTGGTAATCTTACTTTTAAAAAGGTTACTACAAAGATGTCAGTAACTATCCGAATTCACTTATAATTGAACACCCTTTAATTTCCAAAGATACTTTGGGATCTGACTGTGCCTGAAGGAAAGCCTATGCCTAAGGAAAGCCCACCTACTAGAACCTGGCTCCTCTATAAAGAATGTGCTGTACAGGCAGCTACTCTACACAAAGGAGAACTTGAAAAGAAATGTTTTATAAAACACGTTACCTCTTTAAAAGCTAGTCCACCTCTGTTGCTCCATTTGATGGAATGGCAGGCTCTCTTTAAAGAGACAAGTGCAGAAGGAGGTGTTTAAAAGACTCTCCAGACATACCCTCTTCAGTGGATCTCTCTCTCAAGTATAAAGTCAGCTTTCAATGTGTCTTGCCGTCCATTTCCTGACTCTAGCCCCAAATGAACTACTTATCTTTAGCATCTAAGACAGTGGGCATTATGACCTTCATTCAAGGCATAGATGTGGCATAGATGCTAAAGCACCAGTCTTACACGGCGAGAACCATGTTAAAAATCAATGGATTAAACTGGCAGAGCCTCGAGACTAAGAAAGAGATTTAGCTTAATTACAGAACACTGTACTTTTCATAATTATTTCATTATGAGTATGAAGGTCTCCACTTTTCCTTAACACTAAATTCCATCTTCCCTGAGAATAGGGTTAAGGGAAACAACAAAACTCAAAATGCCAAGGGCCCTTGAAAAGACAACACAACGGAATGTCTGTATCCTTCGCAGTGTGTTGTTTCTACTCGAAAAGCTTTCCATTACTCCAGGTTTTCATCTCACCTCCCTCCAGAATCTTTAGGGTTACGGGTGGAGATGGGCAAGGCGAGACAAGAGACTGAGGAAGTGAGCAGCTGTCACGTGCCGGCTGTTCTCACTGGATGGAAAACGGCCATGGCCTGAGGCTGGACCCTCAACAGTCAGTGCTGGTGTCCTACTGACAGAGCGAGCGGGATGAGGCAGCCCAGAACCAGGGCTGCTACCTCCAGGCGGCTGAGGCCTCTCCCTCCAGCGGGGTCGGGTTTGTGGCTGTGCCCCATTCCGCCCACCTCAGGGAGGACATGCACCGTGGCAACATAAAGAAATGTCCCAGCAGAGAAAAGCATGGCCACTCCAGTGGCATTGACCTCTGAAAGGGCTTCTTTACTGCTCTGTGAAGATAAAGAGAGGAGAAAAATTAAGTCAAGTAAAATCCAGAGGCAGGAAGAAGTCCCAATTAAAAAATACCCAATATTCATAACTCGTGTTATCTGGGGCACCGGGGACATCCTGAGATCAGAACGATCTTGCTGTTTATGGAAAGCTTCCAAATAAGGGTTTAAGACTATTGGTGATGTACACAATTACTTTTTCAAACAAACTTCAAGTCTGGTTGAACAGGTTTGGCCTATATTATTAAGATGGAATCAACAGCATTAATGCAGATATCAAAGTTCAGACATTCATTCATTTATTCTACTAATATTAACAAATATGCCATATGCACCAGGCTCTAGGCCAGTGCCTGAGATACAGTGGAAATCGAGACACAGTACTTGCCCTCACAGAGCCTAGAAATATCTCAAAAGCTAATCTTTATACAATTCATTTCAATTTTTTTTTTTGTGGTACGCGGGCCTCTCACTGTTGTGGCCTCTCCCATTGTGGAGCACAGGCTCCGGACGCGCAGGCTCAGCGGCCATGGCTCACTGGGCCCAGCCGCTCTGCGGCATGTGGGATCTTCCCGGACCAGGCACAAACCCGCGACCCCTGCATCGGCAGGCGGACTCTCAACCACTGCGCCACCAGGGAAGCCCTCATTTCAATTTTTTTAATGAAAAAATTGACCTACTAAGATAATTAATTGAAAATTTAAGAACATGCCATAAATGTAATATGTAACTCCATGCCTCCAAAATTATCATACCTTCCTCTCAAAAGTTCTAAAAACTTATATTGATCAATGCAGTAATAAATAGGGTAATAGTTATTTATTTAGACTGCACTGGGTCTTAGTTGCAGCATGCAAGATCTTTTAGTCGCGGCATGCATGCAGGATCTAGTCCCCCGATCAGGGATCGACCCCGGGCCCCCTGCCTTGCCAGCGTGGAGTCTTACTCACTGGACCACCAGGGGAAGTCCCAATAGGGTAATATTTAAATGGGAACCATGTACTGCTCATTGACTAAAAGAAGATAAAGCTCCCAGTCAGGTGTTAGCAATCCAGATCAACTAACCCTTGATTAACAGGAACTTAACCATTCTTTAACCATCTCATTTCTCATATGTTCCTTTCAATACAAATTTTACTATATCAAATACGAATTGAATGACGCTCAGAAGAATCAGTGACCTTCAGAGACAGTGGGGGAAAGTGGTTTCCAGGAACTAGCCCTGAGTTGGTTTGGTTCTAAGATTTTCCTCCTGTTGCCTGCCAATTGATATTTAAGTAAAATGGGTAAGGCTGCTGCTAAGAACTGCAGCCCTAGTGGACAAAATTATAAAGCATGGAAAGGTCCAACTGGAGCAACAGAGCAGAATGCCCGGGCTCTAAGGTGACAAGCGACACATGCCACTTCAGGTCTGGAGCTACACTGAGTGCAATGACGAAGACCTGGGTACTTAACATGCAGTGATATGAGAGGTGGAAGTAGAAGAATCTGAGTCTTAGCTGAATACAGAGATCTCTGCTCATCCCTTACTGCTCTCAAAGCTGCTGCAAGCTTGTCCCTCACACTTCCTGTGCCTACTGAAACATTAAATACATTCTGTTGTGACTTACTATGTATCTGTCAAATAAAATTAGCATGTCTGATAAGGTTTAAGTTGTATTATTTTAAAGATCATATATTTGTGCAAGTATTTTTGGAACTGATGGGGAAGAAGTTTTCGAATTAAATGAATAAGAAAATGCTCCAAATTTATGAAGAGGATTGACTTGGAATTAAGATGTACACTTTGTACAGGTTTTTAATTCGAATTTTATCTTTAGTTTGAGGGGGCAATTTAACTGAAAAATTCAATATAAGAGACTATACCTTCTAGTAGATCACAAAGAATTAGATACTTGTCTAGATAAGCTAGGAATGAGTCAGACTTACCTTACTTAGTCCTAAGTATGTCACCATGGACATAACTGGTGCTGCCAGTGCAAAGACCAGTAAGTGCTTTCTGATTCGATTCCGCTCGAGGCCTGCATGCATTAAGAAGGAAACCAGCCCAAAAGCAGCTGGTGCCTGGAAAAGAAAAACTATCCCTTATTACTCTGGAAGTTTGGATTGCTTCTACATTATGAAGTACATATCATTTGACTGAATTCTCATACAAGAAAACTAGGCACAATAGTAAGTCTGGGCTTTGCCTTTTAGGAATTAATGTTCTAAGCTAGAAAATATCCCATTTGTGTGTGTGTGTGCGTGTGTGTGCGTGTGTGTGTCTGTGTAATAGTTAAGAAAAGAGTATAAAGAAAGGAAGAATATTTATGAACAAAAATTACTATGAAATGTAGAAATGTGTAGAGGACTTAAAAGTTTGTGTACATGACCATAAAAAAATAAAACCCCTTCAAGTATAAGGTTAAGAAAATGGTAGCAAAAGACCCAGCTATGAACAGATTTATTCAATTCTCTAAAATGAACAGCAATTACGAAAATAACTAAAAAAACTTTCCATTCCAGAAAAACATAATGACCAAAGAGAAATTTTAATTATAAATGTAGTCAAGACCAAATCTTACACCAAAATTTTGCTTACCTTATGTAGCATTATTGCCACAAACACAATTAACTGGACACTAGTTTGTGAAGTAGAAGCTGCTGCTCCCAAAGCAACACCATCAGCTGAATTTGGAAAAAGTGAAACATAAAACACTATAACTATAAATAACAACTATAATAGTGTGGTGAGTGACTGTGTGGGCTTTAGAGTCAGACAGAGCTGGACTGGACTCTGGGACGGTTACTTAACCTTTCTGAACCTTAGCCTTCTCATTTCTACAATGGGTTCAATAAAGTATGTATTCCTAGGGTTTTCATGAGGTAACGTATGTGAAGAGCTTAGCATAGGTGCTATTCAATATTCTATTTGTCAGTTATTGTTGCTGTTGTTGGAAAAGTATGATGCTCAAAAATCTACTGATTAATCAATCAAACTGTAATAACAGAAATATCAAAGAATTTCAAAGGAGGCATCTCTGCCTCTTGCAGATGAAAAACCAAAATAAAGACACCGCAACGTGGCATAGATGATTTATACGTAATGAGTAAATAGTGGTTGAAATGGATGAATTTTTTTGTTAGAAAAGCATATTTTACTAGAAAGTCCAGATAAGAGTGTGTCACCTTTCACATGCCTTTGTCACGTACAGAGCCCTACTACTGGGACTAGTTCTGGTTGTGATTCTAAGGCATGCCCTGTCAGCAATGCTGAGACTTCGACACTCTACAGCCTACCTCTGCCTCACCTGGCACTTGGGAAGATACCCAGCACCAGGGCTACTGAGTACAAAAGTGAGCAGGCTCTTATGCAGATGAGATCCTACGGCAGAGGTCAGCAAACTTTTTGTTAAAGGGATAGATAGGAAGTATTTTAGCCTTCGTGAGTCATTTGGTCTCTTGCAACTACTCAACTCAACCATTGTGTGAAAGCAGCCACAGATAAAACGTAAACAAGTGGCCATGGCTGTGTTCCAATACAACTTTACTATGGACAATGAAATTTGAATTTCATGTATTTTTCATGTGCCACGAATTATTTTCACCCATTAAGAAATACAGAACCATTCTTATTGCAACCCCAACACTGAGTACGCCAGGGCTCATGCTTCTGTTGGAGGACTTCATTAAGCAACCCTGTCCCCAAAGGCCAGCCCTAGAGTATTTCATGTGGATGGTCCCTGTGTGACAGAAAAGAAAGGGGTTCCACTGCAATCTGACCCTACCTGCAGCATGGACGACCAGACCCAGCGTGGTGGTGATTTTGGAGTTGCTAGGCCTTGCTGTTTCTGGATCTGAAGTAAAAATAAGCAAGTCAGCCATGAAGCAACGTGAAACAGAAACTATTAGAACATTCACCTGCAGGTGGAAGAAGTCTTTGAAAGCTCTTAAAGTAGAAGATTATTATTTTCCTCACTATTGTCTTTTTTCTTCTGCTTCAAACACTTGGAAGTTTCCCCTGTCCTGAAGAGGTGGGCAGGTGGAAACTTTTCATTTGACCCAGGCTTCCCTGAACAGACAAGACATCACCCCAAACAGCCTCATACCTCTTAATGCTTCACCTCCCCAAGGAAAGTGCTCTGTGGCATCTGACCACCTCTCTAGACCAATCTCATTGTCATTACCTACCCCCTCACCCTCCCCAGCCTCCCACAACTTTATCTGTATTCTAACATCAAAATGTCATTCACATTTGCCTTTCTCCATTTTATTGCCACCATCCTAACCTAAATTTTCATCAGCTCAAACCTAAATTAGCAGTAGGCTCCCATCTGGTTGTCTCCCCTTACTCTCACTTCTCCCTAACCTAATTCATCTTACACATCCTTGGTCGGATTCATCTTTCTGAATCACCACCCTTGTGATGGGTCAGTTAAGAATCTGCTGCTTTTCAAATTCAGTCCAAACTGCTCTATTAAGTAGGTCTTGAGCCCTCCATCAACTGGCATCATCTTTTTTTTTTTTTTTTGCAGAGCGCAGGCTCAGCGGCCTAGCCACTCTGCGGCATGTGGGATCTTCCCGGACCGGGACACGAACCCGTGTCCCCTGCATCGGCTGGCGGACTCTCAACCACTGCGCCACCAGGGAAGCCCATCTTTTTTTAAAAAAAAAATAAATTTATTTATTTATTTTTGGCTGCACTGGGTCTTTGTTGCTGCTCATGGGCTTTCTCTAGTTGCGAGAGCGGGGACTACACTTCATTGCAGTGCACAGGCTTCTCACTGTGGTGGCTTCTCTTTGTTGCAGAGCACAGGCTCTAGGCACGTGGGTTTCAGTAGTTGTGGCTCGCAGGCTCAGTAGTTGTGGCTCGCAGGTTCTAGAGCGCAGGCTTAGTAGCTGTGGCGCACGGGCTTCGTTGCTTCGTGGTATGTGGGATCTTCCCAGACCAGGGCTCAAACCCGTGTCCCCTGCATTGGCAGGCAGATTCTTAACCACTGCGCCACCAGGGAAGCCCTCAACTCGTATCTTATTTCTTACTGTCCAGTCCAGTTAAACCAGTTTCTGTAACACCCTCTAACAAAACTGTCTCATTCTCCTTTCCCCAAATCTCCTCACCCCTAATTCTTGGCATGTACTAAATCGCTCAGCTCACCAATCCAAAACCAAGACGTTGTTCAAAGTCTTAATTCTAGGACCGCTTACTCTGAGAAAGAATCAAAGATTAATTCCAGCTTAGAACAAGCCTCCCCTTGCCTAGAAATGTACAGCGCCATGCACAGTCTCTACATGCTACTTCAAGGTTTCTTCTGTATTCCACCTTAGATATACAAAACTGTTTTCACTTAAATATGTCCCTCCCAATTGACTGTGAACTATACAGAATTTTATACTTCTTTCCATTTTTTTATTTGTCCTATAGAATGTAGCATAGCACTGGTCACCCAACAGTTGCTTAATAAATCCTTGTTGGAGATTTTTTAAAGTATTTATCTATATTACAGGTATTGTAAGAAATATATAAACAAGTAAATAATGTCCAAACAATGTAAAGTTCGAAGACATGGACATCAAAATGCCAGGTGAAATGACAGATGGACATTATAGTCAAGTAAACTGCAAGGAATTTAATCCTTTGAGGGGTCTAGCCCGCTGAAGGAATGGTTTACAATGGAAAAAGCATGCACAAGTAAAGTATCTTTATCTTTTTACTAACAAAAATTATCTTCTAATTAAAACACTGCAAGAAGGGAAGCTAAAGCCCCTCATCACTCTGAGACAACACATATTTCAATATCACCCCAAACTGGGAAGAACGATCATATTACACTGTGTGACAAGCTGGTTTTGGCTTTTCTTTACACAGTCTTGTGGTCTAATTATAAGTAGCATCTTAAAAAAAATTAGAGGTTTTAAAATTAAAACAATTTCTATAAATCTATAGGAAAAGACTGCTTCAGAATAAATTTAATAAACAAGTTAACTTTTACTGATAATAATACATAAAACCCTGCAGGTAATAGGTAAAGCGAGGTCATCAGATACATGAAAACTAGCAAAAAGAGTGACCTCTGAGACAAAACAGGAGGAAAAATAAACACATACTACATTTAATTCTTTGTACAGGGCTACAGGGCACTAATGCGCCTATAAATGCATTTTAAATTTAAACTGACAAGAACTGCCAGAAAAATGTCATAAAGGCCACTGTGGACAACTAGGTAATGTAGCTGGAGTCAGATTCCATCCAACAGAGGGTGCTTCTCATTTGCTGTTTGGAATAAAGCACATAAGTAAAACCTTTTACTCCAAAATCAATTTCCTAAAATAAGACTTGGTTAGTTAAAAAAAAAAAGGTTGCAAGAATAGTTCAAAAAGCAATCAGTTACCCTTTTCTCAGAATGACTAATTGTCCAACATTTTGCCCCATTTGCTTTATCATTTGGGTTTATGCTCTCTTGTTCTCTATCTACACTACACGAATACACATATCTGTGTATATCTTTTTTTCTGTACCATTTAAGAGTAAATTGCATACATCGTAACTCTTTATACTTAGATACTTCAGTGTGTACTTCTGATGATAAAGGATATTTTCTTACATAATCACAGTAAAGTTATCAACTTCGGTAAATTTAACATTGATATTTTTTTCTACTCTCTCTTGCATATTCTAATTTGTCAATTGCCCAAGAATGTCTTCCAGGGCATTTTTCCTTTTCCAGGAAGGATCCAGCCTAAGATCATACGTTGCACCTAGTTATATCTCTTTAGTCTCCTTTAATCTGAGACATTTTCTTTGCCTTTGACTTTTGTGACATCGATATCTCTGAAGAATACGTTCCCTTCCCTGCACCTTTCTTGTTTTTTAGCAGAGTGGTCCTTCCTTTTGGATTTGCCTGGTGTGTCCTTCGATGACGCATGCTTGGATGGATACATAGGTGGTGCTCCTCAGGCTATCACATCTAGAAGCACAGGATGTACATCTGCCGCTCACTGGTGGTGTGAATTCTGGATTATATATTGGATATTGTAAATGTTATCTTGTGGATACTACGTATTCTATTATATTCCTCCAAAGAGTGTTGATATTTTTTACTTTGCTTTACATAACTTGATTTGGCTCAAACTGCAAACTCTGTCTTCTGGGCAGCTGCCTAAATCTCAGTTTAGTTCTTTTATGTTTAGCTGAGCTGTCTAGAGTCTGCCCAAGAAAGCATGGTTCAGGGCTTAGCCAGAGACTCGGGCAGTTTATGCATAGAATCTGGGGCTGAGTTTCTCTGTCTCTCTCCTTTCTAAGATTCTCCCCTCACTTTCCAGGGGCTGGGTACCTTGAACTCTGTCCTCTAGTTCCTTAGGCCAGAAAGACTGTGTCTTCTATCAGTTAGTTACCCCACAGGCACTGACTGCTAAAAGCAGTAAAAATAGGAACTAAAAGTAGTAAAAATAGGTTCCAAGTGTAGACTCCCTTCCAGAATTTGCCTCCTTTCGGTCACTCACTCTCCAATGTCTTCAGATAATGGTTTTCAAAATTCTGTCCAAAGTTTACAGTTATCTGTACAGAGGCTGGTCTGGTAGGAACATTCTGCCCTCACTGAAAGCAGAATACCAGTGACATTAATTCTGATCATCTGATCAAGGTATTGTCCGATTTCTTCATTTAGTTACTTTTTTTCCCTTGCAACTAGTAAGCAAATCAAAATATACCCCCTAGATTTAACCTTCATTGATGATTCTGGCCTGAGCCAATTTTTACTATGAAGGTTGCAAAGATGACTGTCCAACTCCAACTGCTTCCACATTTACCAACTGGCATTTAGCACTCTGCTGGAAGCAAATGCCCTCCCTTCTCCTTTTATCTTTCTCCCATGTGCATGTGCCCAGTGATTCCCATTTTTTCAATGATTTATGCTTTATTACTGTTCTTAATTATCTTGGTGCACAAACTGTCTGAGATCTGGCCAAGGGAAGCCCCTTCAAGCTGGTTCCTATATCCTGTGACATGTTTCCATCTTCTTTGAGCACTAGATGTTCCAAGCTCATTTTATCCTTACCCTGTCCTGTCCTAGAATCAGCCATTTCTCTGAAGAGCCCTGATATGCTCATTGCTAGTGGGGTGTCTTTACTTCTAGGCCCTCTCTGCACACAGAACTAAGACACACATACATGTATACATAGACACACATGTATATGTATACAGACACATACAAGTTTTAGAAATCATGATTCCAATAGCTCCGATTCCAACCCACCCCTGTAGCGGTTCTTTCTTGCTTTCCCTCATTCCCTATTTGCATGTCCCTTCTTCCTCAGTGAGGACTCTGGTTCCACCAACTGCAACACATTTATTCATTTCCTCAATCTTGTAACACATCTAAACTAGTTTCAGAACTGTTTTGCCCACACCATTTCAAAAAGCAAAGCCTACTAAAAAGAATTCAGTACTGTTTACGCTTCTTCCCCAACTCTACTCACCACTAAAGGTATATAGTCAAATACTACATTCATAAGTTACTTGAATTAGTTTTTTCTACATCCCCTTCAGTATAACTGTGTTATTCATTTGAAGTATAGTTCATCTGTTTCAGTTAGCTCCCCCACCCTTTGTTGATTTCATTTTATACTTTGAATATGGAAAACATTAACATATTTCCCCAAGTCAAAACTATATCAAAAAGGCATGCCCGGGGAAGTGTCATGCCCTCCCAAAACCCTTCTACCTTATCCCACCCATGCCCTCACTCCTACAAATAATCAACTTTGTTTTCTAGCTGATCCTTCTTATGTTTCTTTTTTGTAAAGATAAGCAAATATACACACGTATACTTGTTTCCCCAACATAATATATGATGTATAATAATTTATTTATTTATTTTTTCCCCACTTAACAGTATTTCCTGGAAATCTCTCCATATTGGTTCACAGAGATCTGATTCCTTATTCTATTTCATGGCTACATAGAACTCCATTACATGGACACACCACACTACACTCAACCAATCTGCATGACTGGACATTGAAGTGTTTTTACAATGATAAACAATGCTGCACTGATTAGTCTTGTGCATATGTATTTTCATATTGGAGCCGATTCATCAGAACAGATTCCTAGAAGTGGGATTTTGGGGTTGAAGGGTAAATTCTCCACTACAGGGGCTGCACACCCACAGCAATAGATGAGAGTGTCTGTTTCGTCGCAGCTTTGTCAACAGAGTGTACTGCCAAGGTTTTGAATTTTTGCCTATCTGACAGGTGAGAAATGGCATCTCAGTGGAATTTTGATTTGCAGTCTTCTTATTTTGAGTGCAAGGAACATCTTTTCATATGTTTAAAGACCATTTTTATATATTTTAATGAACTATTTGTTCATGTCTTTTGCCTGCTTTTCTACAGATTTTTTTGGTAGACCAGGGATTGTTAACCTGGAGTCTAATAGAAGAACACAGGGAGAATGCAGGGGGTGTCTGTGACCTTAACTTAAAAAAAAAATGTATTTTTACTTGTACTAACCTCTAACTGAACTTTAGCATTTCCTTTAATTATAAATATAGACAATAAACCACAAGTAATAGTAGCACTACCTTTACCAATAGAAATCAGATAATTTCATATTATTTTATAGTTATAAGATATCATCATATTATCACTTTCACTCATCACTACTTTATTTATTTATTATTATTATTTTTATAGATACAGATTTCACTATATTTAAAACTCAGTACTTGGGAAGGCCCTTATAATGTCCTTTACGCTGCAAACTATATAAAGGAAAATTTTAACTGCATAAATGAGTTTAACGTATTTATGCTGTAGAACAAAATGAAGCAAACTTTAAACATTTATCACTCTCTTTCATCACTACTTTAAATTAAGGGCTTATAGAAGTGCTGCCACGTTGCATGATTACAGTCTTCCTGTTTGTAGATGCTCATGTGACGGAGCTGCGCAACTAACAGGCAACTCTACACCTAACAGTCATCAGCCACAAAACAGTAGAAGTCATGGGATCTCTTGCTGGTGACCAAGATATCTATGCTGCTTTCTAGCAGTTCCTATCTGCAAAATTCTCTGTCAATGTATTTGAAAAGAAATATCTGTAAACCCTTATGTCCATTATAACCCTTTCAAATGTATTTATATCAAAAAAGTTTATTTATATCACGATGGCATCAGTTGTATCATGGATCAGAATCCTTTTTTATTTAATATAAACCATATCAAAGATATTGATCTAACCAAAGATGAATTCATTGATCTAAAGACAAAAAAGTTAATATGACTGGAATTAACTTTAAAGGTTTTGGAGAATTCTAGTTGTCCTTGAAAGAAGCTTATCTTTCCCTGGAAAGCAAGCTACAAATGTGTTCAAGTATATTTGTAATAAAATATCTTTGTGAATCAGGCTCTTCTACACTAGTAACCATCAAAACAAGAACCCAAATCAACTGGACGTTCAACTTGACACTCTGTTGCCTTGTTAAAGCCCATCTCAGAATTTAATGTTCTTAGTCAAGCTACTCAACAATAGCTGTTATACTGATGTCCTAAACAATTAAATTTAACTCTAACTTGCTTATGATTTAAATATATTATCTCATTCTTTAATGTGCCAATAAAGAAGACATACATTACTATATCACAAATTTGTTTTAATGTTTTAGTAACTATATTAAATTGATTTTCTCTGTAATCCTATACTGTGCTTTATGCATTTTAAAACATTATTCCAATAAAAGGTCCACAGGCTTTAGACTGCTGAAAGGCTCCATGGCACAAAAAGGGTTAAGAACTTCTGCCCTAGACCTCCATCAAGTGAGCTTTAAAATAACCAGGGTAATAATCCAATAAACACTCCCTTGTGCCACATGTCACAACCCACTAGCTTTCTCAAATGAATGAAATGTTCACCAGAACCTGAGAAAGTTTTAGCACTAAATAAGAACACTGATACATATTGAATTATTCAATCATTTGTGATAGCCTAAAATGCAAATGTTTTGCACTGCCCAGAAAACCTTGGAGCTACTCACCATCAGTAGAATGCACATGGGAGCTGCCAATCTGGTCCACCAGCAACATGAAAACAAAGCCCAGTACGAGGGAAACACCGATGTAGGCATGCAGCTGTGTGTGGTCATGGCTGTGCTCATGTTCATGGGCAACCGGTATTTCTGCTTTGTCTGATGCAATCACATTCTGTGTTTGACTCGCTTGGTGGTGTTTCCCTAGAGCAGAATGAACCGTAAAGAGAAAATGTGTTTTCCCCCTCAAAACATCTTCACATAGAAGCTTCCATTCTTTTGTATTTCAAGCTCTACAGATTTTACTGCAAAGACATTCACTTCCTGTATTATAATCTAGCCAATCATAAACTCCCTTAACTTAAAGTTCATGATGAAAAAATTCCCAAGGGTCCTCTGCTTTTGGCATGAAGAGCTTTTAACTGCCTATTATTCCCAAAACCTAGGAAGTGGAAGCAAATCACCAGGCAAGAAAGCAGTCATATTCCCAAGGGATATCATCCCCAAATCTTCCTTTCGGGCTAGAGAAATTCACACCACTCTCACCAGAAACTACAGTAAGGTTTATTTTGATGAAAATAGGCAAATGAAGAAAAGTAACAGTGAAAATAATTAGAATCAAATTTATCTAGTTTTACACTTAGGTTGATATAAAAATTGCAAATAAAGGGCAAACTGAGTATAAAACACTTTTAGCTTTAAAAATCTCAGGGGACAATCACTAATTAGAAACCAAAAGGGCAGAGCGGTTTAAAAGAGACATTTCCTTCTAGAAAGATGATTGTTCTACAAATATGATTGTTCTAGAAATATGATTGTTGGGATGCTCTGAATTACAGTAAATGATACCTGGCTAAGTAATACTGCTAGTTTATTATACTCACGTATTTGACACTCAAAACATAAACACTTCAAGGCCAGAATCCTAATCTTTGCTGTGTTTCATAAATACAGGCTAACATACTAAACACATTTATTGTTTATAATTAGATTAAGCATTTTAATCTTTGACCAAATAAATTACATAAGTCTGTTGCAATATTTTAGGGCCTGCCTTAATTCTTTAAAAGTCGTTTTTGAGAAGCACAAAGCACATACTATCTTTTTTTTTTTTTTTTTTTTTGCTGTACGCGGGCCTCTCACTGCTGTGGCCTCTCCCGTTGCGGAGCACAGGCTCCGGACACACAGGCTCCGCGGCCATGGCTCGCGGGCCCAGCCGCTCCGCGGCATGTGGGATCTTCCGGGATAGGGGCACGAACCCGTGTCCCCTGCATCGGCAGGCGGACTCTCAACCACTGCGCCACCAGGGAAGCCCCCAGCAAATATTATCTTAAGATAATAAAAACTCATTTATTTTTCTAATTCTTGAAAGATTTTTTGTTTACACAGCTTTTTCTTTTTTTTAACCTTTTTTTTAAATGTGGTAAAATACACATTACATACAATTTACTTACCATTTTAACCATTTTTAAGCGAACAACTCTGTGGCTTTAGGTACACTCACATCATTCTACAGCCATCATCCATCTCTAAAACCTTTTCATCTTCTCAAAAGTAATTTTTTAATCTTAAGATTTTTTTCCCTAATAGTGATTTCATTTACTTGTTTTAAAATGTCTAAATCTTTCTCTTTTTTTTTTAAATCAACTTTATTGAGGTGTAACTCACAAATGTAAAAACTCTAGTAACTACCACCAAGGTCAAGGTATGGAGCAGTAGTTTAAAATATCAGAAAAGTTCTCTTGTGCGTCCCTGGAGTCAATATGTCACTCTTGGTCCCAAGCAGGCACTGAAGAGCTTTTTGTCCCCAGAGTTTTCCCTGATCTAGGATTTCATATAAATGGAATTATGCAATATATACTCTTTTGCATAAGGATTCTTTTGTTCAGCGTAACATTTTGAGATTTATCTAAGCTTTGCATGTAATTTGGTCCTCTTTTTTGTTGAGTAGTGTTCCATTGTATGGACATATCACAACCTGTTTATCCATTCAGCTGTTGATAGACATTTAGGTAATTTCCAATTTTGGTCCATTATAAATAAAGCTGCTATGAGCATTCAGGTACAAGTCTTTCTGTGGATACACATTTTCTTTTCCCTTGGGTAAATTCCTAGGATCAGAACTGATGGGTGTATGTATGTTTAACGTTATAAAAAAAACCTGTCAGACTGTTTTCCGAAGTGGTTGTACCATTTTACATATCCAACAGCAATGTCTGAGACTACTAGTTGCTCCATTCCATTGTCAACATTTGATATTGTGAGGCTTTAAATTTTTAACCATTTTTACATTAGGTGATCATGTCACCTGCAAACAGATAGTTTTACTTCTTGCCAATCTTTATGCCTTTTCTTTCTTTTTCTGGCCTTACTTCAGACTAGCGTCTGGCCAAGACCCCAAGTACAATGTTAAGTACAAGTGGTTGAGAGGAGACAGCCATGTTTTGTTCCCAGTGTTAGGCATCTTACCTGTAGGTTTTTCAAATATACCCTTTCTCAGTAAAGAAGTTCTCTCCTAGTTTGCTGAGAATTAGGAGCTTAATTTTGTCAAATGTTTATGCTTTTCTGTACCTGTTAAGGATGATCAAATGGTTTTTCTACTTTATTCGATTAAGATAATAAATTAAAATGGTTTTTGGATATTAATCCAACCCCTGATTTGCATTCCTAGGATAGACTCCAATTGGTCAAAATGTATTATACTGTCTATATATTGCTGTATTCAATTTGCTAATGTTTGATAAAGCACTGTGCCATCTACATTCATGAGGGATATCTGTCTGCAATATTTTTTCTTGTAACATCTCTGTTTGAGTTACACTGGCATCTTAAAATGAGACAGAGTGCTCCTCCAAGAGATAGGCAGAAAAAAACTTCCTCCAGCCCCAAAATTTCCATTTTATTAATTTAAACAAGTTCTACAAGTATCAGCAGTTAATTTTTTTGGGGGGGGGACTTTTTTAAATTAGTTTCTGCTTTATAACAAAGTGAATCAGTCATACATATACATCTGTTCCCATATCCCTTCCCTCTTGAGCAGTTAATGGTGCTAATGTTAAGCAGTTTTTGAAATTGCTGACATGAGACTCATGACAATGTTTTTTAAACTTTTAAGGACATGATCCCTAGTAAAAAATAAATTTTACATCATGATCTAGTAAACATACACATAGATGAAAAACTAAATAAAAAGTTGCAAAAAATAATACTTATCCTTACAATGGTTACAATGCACTATTCTATTTCTTCATCTGTCTTGTCCCTCCTTTGTGCTCTTCTTAAGTGCCAGTCACAAGTCCAACTTACTAAATTTATTTCAAGATCCAGAGTTGCTACCTTCAGTTTGGAAGCACTGCTAGAGGTAAAGAGAGACTTTCAGAGGAAGAAATGGATGATTTTGGAATAAAAGGTATTTCCTGGAAATCAGAAGCCTATGCTGCAGTGATCAATTAAAGAGAACTGAACGCTAGACAGGTCTAGGAGGAAAAGGTGGGCAGACAGAATGTGCCTACCCTGTCCTTCATGCAAACAAAATTACTGTTAGCAGTAAGGATTTTAAGCCAGAGAACTTACTGAAAGCTCAGAGATGAAAAATAATTAAGTTTATGAGAGAAGCAGTCTAAGAATTGTGATCAGTAGTGTTGGACAATTAAAATGTAGCCTCATGGTAAAAGGAGGGTGCTCAGTTTGTGAAAAATCATTGAGCTATATACTGCCAATATGTGTACTTTCTTGTGTGTATGACATATACTTTTTTGTATGCGATATTTCAATAAAAAATTAATAAACTCAAAATGCAGTACCCTGATGACCAATACTGAGATGGCAGAACTCATTACTTTTCAAGTAGGTCTTTGTGCGCTGGGAGAATAGCTTAGCATGGCCTCAAGAATGTAAAATAAATAAACGAAGTAAAACACTTGACTTTCTCTAAAGACAAGGCAATTTTTGGTATGCTTCTGTTTTAATATACAAAACCAATTCTTCATATTTATGGGTGTAAAGAAACTACATATGTGAAGTCAGTCATAGAATTTTGGTAACTACAATTTTCAACACTATGTAGAAAGATGCTATTGGAAAGGATTTGAATGATTATCTTTTCATAAGGTACCCACTAAATATTTAACAAAATGGGCTCCTGTCTCTGCCTTTGCTTAGACTCTGCAGGAGTTCATGAATCCATGGGCCTTCCATGCTGCTTCTCCTGGATAACACCTTGTCTTTCAGGACTCAGCTCCTAAGTCCCTTCCTCCTTGAGGTTTTCTGTGTCCTCCTCTAGTCATGTATACACAGCACAGTAGTACGTGTCTACCACAGATTTTAGATCACTATACCATAATTCAGACAGCAGCAAACTGCAGGACGAAGGCTCATGCCTAGCTCTGTAAGTAACATTTGCACTGGAACACAGCCATGCTCATCTGTTCATGGATTGTCTGTGGTTGTTTTCATGCTACGACAGCAGAGCTGAGTAACTGCGACAGAAACCTTGTGGCCCCCAAAGCCTAAAATGTTTACTATCTGGCCCTTTGCGGAAAAAGTTGGCCAACCCCTGCTGTCACTGACTGTTAATTTATTCATTTCCCATCAGCTGTGAATTCTTGAAGGCAGGGGCTACACTGTATATCTATGAACGGATAACAATCAACATAAGGCCATAAATTGAGTAGATACTCAACAAATTGATGTTGAAGGCAAAAAAATGGCCTTCACTTCTGTTTTTTTTTTTTTTTTTTTTTGCGGTACGCGGGCCTCTCACTGTTGTGCCCTCTCCTGTTGTGGAGCACAGGCTCCGGACGCGCAGGCTCAGCGGCCATGGCTCACGGGCCCAGCCGCTCCGCGGCATGTGGGATCTTCCCGGACCGGGGCACGAACCCGTGTCCCCTGCATCGGCAGGCGGACTCTCAACCACTGCGCCACCAGGGAAGCCCACTTCTGTATTTTTTTAATGTGGCATTTCATCTCAAAAGTTACGCAATTAATTACTTCCTAAGCAAAAAGATTTTTTTTAATGGAAATAAAATACAATCTTTTAGTTGTATGTCTTTTGTTTTTTGGGGTTTTTTTTGCGGTACGCGGGCCTCTCACTGTTGTGGCCTTTCCCATTGCGGAGCACAGGCTCCAGACGCGCAGGCTCAGCAGCCATGGCTCATGGGCCCAGCTGCTCCGCGGCATGTGGGATCTTCCCGGACCGGGGCACGAATCCGTCTCCCCTGCATCGGCAGGTGGACTCTCAACCACTGCACCACCAGGGAAGCCCTAGTTGTATGTTTTAAGATAATTATGCACATGCTTCTTTATAAATCCAGACTTAACAGGTAACAGATGTACATGCTAAATTAGGTGAAAGGTTATGCTAAAGCGAACTTAGGTACAAAGGTGGGTTAACATCTTATTAAAGGGTGTTAATCATAATATTATTTCTCAACAGTTGCATAATAATTTTTAAAGATAATTACTTTTCGGGTGTCCATAGTTCTGAAACTAAATGTCAAGCCTAATTACAACTTTCAAAGGGTGGCCAAAATTATTTCCCTTTATAAGGTATAACTATATCAGAATTTTTAAATTTAGATGAGTATAAGATCCTTCTATATCTTATCCTAACAATGCTTTCTTTATCTAAATAATTTTGGAACTCTTGGTACGGCATTCAGAGTCAAGTTCACGAATCACAATGAAACTGTCATACTTTCTAGAATCACCAGCTTTTGATCTAAAATAATATTGAATAAACAGGTCACCTATCTTATCAAACAGACTGGCATTGAATAAGTTGTATATTTCACCAAACCTAAACTACTTTCAAGGAAAATTCTGCTGCCACTGATGATTCTCATCTAAGTGTGCTGCATACTCTGGAGGTAAATTAAAGAAAGAGCTCCAACATTTTTTGAGCATTCACTGATACAAGTACACAATTTCCTGACGTTCCCATTTTGAAGGCGTTAACACCTAATTTTATGTAAAATTGTGGCAAATAAGTAAAATGTCAGCAACATTATTTTATATATATATATATATATGTTATATATATATGTTCACATACATATATATATGGCTTGAAATAAGTGTGCTGTTGATTGAAGCTTTCCATAAAAGACCTGAATACTTATACTTAAGTGGAATTTAACTTTATATAAAAACATGAAATATTTACTGGATTATATACAATGAAATGTAGGCATTACTGGTTTTATTTGCAAGCATTAGCCAAAACAAAACAAAAAAAACTTTTTAAAGTGAGTGATAATCCCATGATCTTATTAGTACATAAACAGATTAGTAATGGGATCCAGATATTCAGTATTAACACATCCGTCCTTCCTTCTACTCTAGGACATGAAACTCAACCTAGCAAAAACTGAGATCTCAAAACCCAGCTATTTACTACTTACAATAGCCAAGACATGGAAACAACCGACATGTCCATTAACAGATGAATGGATAAAGAAGATGTAGTGTATATATACAATGGAATACTACTCAGCCATAGAAAAGAATGAAATAATGCCATTTGTAGCAACATGGATGACCTAGAGAGTATCATACTAAGTGAAGTGAGTCAGAAAGAGAAAGACAAATATCAATACCATATGATATCACTTACATGTGGAATCTAAAATATGACACAAAATGGGCTTCCCTGGTGGCGCAGTGGTTGAGAGTCCGCCCGCCGATGCGGGAGACACGGGTTCGTGCCCCGGTCCGGGAAGATCCCACATGCCGTGGAGCGGCTGGGCCCGTGAGCCATGGCCGCTGAGCCTGCGCGTCCGGAGCCTGTGCTCCGCAACGGGAGAGGCCACAACAGTGAGAGGCCCACGTACCGCAAAAAAAATAAAAATAAAAATAAAATATGACACAAATGAACTTATCTACGAAACAGAAACAGACTCACAGACATAGAGAACAGACTTGTGGTTGCCAAGGGAGAGGGGGGTGGGCAAGGGATGGATTGGGAGTTTGGGATTAGCAGATGCAAACTATTATATATAGAATGGATAAACAACAAGGTCCTACTGTACAGCACAGGGAACTACATTCAGTATCCTATAATAAACTATAATGGAAAAGAATATGGAAAAGAATGTATATATATGTATAACTAAATCACTTTGCCACACAGCAGAAATTAACATCACATTGTAAATCAACTATACTTCAATAAAGTAAAAAATTTTTTAAAACCAAGCTATTTAATTAAAATACATTATGTTGTGGACATGTGTTACTCATTCTCGAAAGAAGTTTCAGGTTGTTATCGTTGTGTCTGTCTTACTCAGGGCACTGGTGGGTAATTCATTAGCTGAGACATGTTCCACATCACATTTCCCACTGCAGAGTATATAAACCCAGTATTATCATTGGATATTGCTCATCAGACATATATTTCTCATGCCACTAACAGAGTGTTCAGCAAATCATTATGGGCTTAATTCTTTCCCTAGATATTCATATAGGAATCCTTCCAGTAAGTTCCATCAGTATAGTAGGTAGCCTTTCTATGACACAGACACATACGTTAAATTAAACATAATAGAATCAATTTACCCTTTGAACAGATTTGTTGGAACTCCTTCTTCAGATTAACATGTACAAAGGACAAAGCATTCTATGAATCAAACCTTCAGGTAATTTGGTTTTTTTGTTGGTTTTTTTTTTGAGGTGATCCCCAGTTTTGATTTTTATATTTTGGGCCTTTACTGGTTGTTTTAAATTTCTTAACTTCTACTCACACCTTATAACCTTCACAGATTTTTACTATGTATTTTTCTTTTTCTGGCAAAGACAGATAGTTCTTTACACTTGACGTGTTTTCAGTAATAGGGTGGTGTAGCTCTTAATAATGATGCATTCTGTTTCTGATGTAAAACAGAAAACTGACCATAGTCAAATGTATAAAGCTGACGTTTTAAAGGGATGTTAGTGAATCTTTTATCAAAATACTACATGTTTCTGAAAGACAAGAATCTCATTACAAGGTAGGAAACTTAGATTTCTTTAGCAGATAAACAGTGTTTTGGTAATGTGAAATTCCTTACAAAGTCCACTATGTAGCAGAGTGTCATTAAAAGTGTAGGCTTCACAGAAACTAACACACCATTGTAAAGCAATTATACTCCAAAAAAGATGTTAAAAAAAAAAAAAAAAAAAACCTGTAGTCTTCAGAGTAAGACAGACTGTGTTCAAATCCTGGTCCTGACGCTTACTGGCTGAGTTCCTGGGGCAAATTATTTAACCTCTTTGTGGCTCAAAAGCCTCATCTACAAAATAGTATCCACCTCAGAGGGCTGCTGTGATGATCAGGCAATATATTCACTCAATACCTGGTATGTGGTTAAGTGCCCACTGAATGTTTAGGAACACAGTTGCACATTAAATGGAATTAATTTGGGAGATTTATTTTTAAACATCTTATATGAAATAGTTGGTCTGATTATCTGGTCAGATACAATACTGAACAATAAAACAATGCTGGGGGGGAAGGGAGAGGAAGGGGCAAGGAAAAAGCAGAGACTAGACATTTTAGCAGACAGAATAAGAGGTAGATGAGATAGGTTGTATTAGTCCAGGATCATCCATGTTTCAGAATCCTGAAAGTAAAGTATAACAAGAGCCTTAAAGAGCTCCATTTTTATTAATGAATGATAGGATAAAAGTTAATTAAATATAATAGCAGATTTAACCCTCTACTTTAAATGTAGAGCAAAATGACAGAGAAAGCCATAAAATGTTCACTGTATCTCTCTAAAGAATCTGACACATGGCATTCTTGGAGAAATATGTGGGATAATCTATACTGAACCATTTCTGACCACAACAGTTTCAATGCTCATCCAGTTATGAGCACATAACATTTATATTTAGGTCTTTGACCAACAGTCTGCCTTCCTAAACATATCAATTCTCATGTTCCAAAGAATTATGGTAGTTTCAAACATTAGCTCCACAGTAAACAAGCACTGCAGTACTCTATAAACTATGTTCTCAAAACTTCTGTTTCTATAGAAAGATGGTTTTCTCACATGAACGCTGATAATCATCTAGGCCAGTGATTTTAGAGCTATAAATACAGAAGAGTATGTGAGAGGTTCCTTTTTACATTAATTCCTATTTAATAATGCTTATTAAAGTGTCAGAGCACTTAGTTAACATGGTACACTGAGCTCTGAAAAAATATGTTAATTATCATAATTATAAGGTTCACAGAAGAACTGAACCATAGGCTGTAGTTACATGTAAATAACCTCCTTTTTCAAAGTTTGGAGAAAAGTTGGTTTGATGTACAATAAAGAAAGAGTGGAAAAGGGTGGAGGGAGAAAAAGATAAAGTAGCAGAAACTAAAGTGATGTGACTTATCAGTATAGAGAGAGATGAGGAAAATTTGGAGATAGCTTAGTTTAAAACTAACATCACGGTCGAGCTACCTCAAAATTTAATAAAGTGGAATATTAACATTTTACTTTTTAAAAAGAATGATGGGGACTTCTGGTGCTGGCCAAGGTGGAGTAAACCCACTATAGTCTCAACCACACACTGATCACGACAAAAACTCTGGACAAAACACACAAAATACAACTACCTGAAGACTATAAAGAGTAAACAATAGCAAGAGGAGAGAGGGCAGCAAAAACTTCAAAGGAAACCCTACCCTTCTAGCAGAGGACCAGGAAGAGGGACTGCTGAGAGGTGTTGGTGTGGAGGGAAGCCCTCCCCCTTTTTTTTCCTTTTACCCTCCCTCTCTTTTCTTTTGCAGCCCTGCCTTGAAGGCAGCCCCAGCTGCAGAACTTCATGGCAGTAACAACAGCAGTTAAAACTCCAAGAAATACACCATCTTTCTGGCCACAGTATCTAGGAAAAGGGCCCCACTGGTCTGAAGAGTATGGGGGGAAAACAGGTTATTCTGTTATCTCTTTTCTCCTGCCACTTTGCCCTGACAGCAGCTCAAGTTACATGGAGCTTATCAAATTTCTAAATATTAGAATATCGGAAATTGACATTTTTAAAGTAACATTTACAATTGCACAAAAATATGAAATATTTAGGTATAAATCTAACAAAATATTTTCAGATCTGTATGTTAAAAACTACAATACTGATGAAAGAAATCAAAGAAGACCTAAATAAATGGAGAGATATATTGTGTTCATGGATTGGAAGGCACAATATTCTTAAAATGTCAATTCTCCCCAAATTAATCCATAGACTCAATTCGATATCAATCAGGATCCCAGCATGATTTTTTTTGAAGATACTGACAAGCTGACTCTAAATTTTTATAGAAAGGCAAAGGAACTAGTTTAACCAAAACAAATTTGAAAAATAAGAACAAAGTTAGAAGGACCTCACAATCTAATTTCAAAATCTGCTATAAAGATATAGTCATCAAGACAAATGTAGTATTGGCAAAGGATGGACAAATAGATCAATGGAACAGAACAGAGAATCCAGAAATAGACCAACACAAACATGGTCAATTGATTTTTGACAAAGGTGCAAAGACAATTCAATAGAGATAGTCTTTTCAACCAATAGTGTTGGAACTATTGGACATCCATCCATATGCAAAAAATGAAGGACTTCCCTGGTGGCGCAGTAGTTAAGAATCTGCCTGCCAATGCAGGGGACACGGGTTTGAGCCCTAGCCCAGGAAGATGCCACATGCCACAGAGCAACTAAGCCTGTGCGCCACAACTACTGAGCCTGTGCGCTCTAGAGCTCACGAGCCACAACTGCTGAAGCCCGTGCACCTAGAGCCCATGTTCCTCAATAAGAGAAGCCACCTCAATGAGAAGCCCGTGCACCGCAACAGAGTAGCCCTCGCTCACACAACTAGAGAAAGCCCGCGTGCAGCAACAAAGACCCAATGCAGCCAAAAATAAAAAATATAAATAAATAAATAAATTTATTTTAAAAAAATGAACCTTACATTGTGTTCAAAATTAACTCAAAATGGATCATAGACCTAAGTATAAAACCTAAAATTATAAAACTTCTAGAGGAAAACAAAAGAGAAAATCTTTGTGAACTTGGGTTTAGCAAAAGGTTTTTAAATATCACACCAAAAGCACAATTCATGAAAGAAAGAACTGATAAATTCACTTCATCAAAATTAAAAACTACTCTGTGAAAGATACTGTTAAGAGAATGAAGCCACAGACTAGGAGAAAATATTTGCAAATCACATATCTCAGTAAAGGACTTGTATCCAGAATATATGAAGAACTCTCCAAACTCAGTAATAAGAAAACTCAATTTAAAATATGGACAAATGATTGGATACCATCAAAGAAGATACAGCAATGGTAATCAAGCACATGAAAAGATGTTCAACGTCATTTGCCATTAGGAACTTGCAAATTAAAACCACGTTGAGATACCACTATCCACCTAATAGAGTGACTAATGAAAAGATGTTCAACATCATTTGCCATTAGGAAATTGCAAATCAAAACCACATTGAGGGGACTTCCTGGTGGCGCAGTGGTTAAGAATCCGCCTGCCAATGCGGGGGACATGGGTTCGAGCCCTGGTCCGGGAGGATCCCACATGCCGCGTAGCAACTAAGCCCGTGTGCCACAGCTACTGAGCCTGCGTTCTAGAGCCCGCGAGCCACAACTACTGAGCCCACGTGCCACAACTACTGAAGGCTGCACGCCCTAGAGCCCGTGCTCCACAACAAGAGAAGCCACCGCAATGAGAAGCCTGCTCACCGCAACGAAGAGTAGCCCCCGCTCACTGCAACTAGAGAAAGTCCGCGTGCAGCAACGAAGACCCAATGCAGCCAAAAATAAATTAATTAAAAAACAAACAAAAAATCCACATTCAGATACCACTACCCACCTATTAGAGTGACTAAAATAAAAAAGTAAAACAAAATAGACAATATCAAGTGTTGGGAAGGAAATCAACTGGAACTCTCGCACATTACTGAGGGGAATACAAAATGGTACAGGCACTTTGGAAACAAGTTTGGCAATTTCTTATGAAGGTAAACACACACTTACCCTATAACCCGCAATTCCACCTGTCAAAAGAAATAAAAATTCATGTTCGCACAAAGACCTGTACACTAATGTTTATAGTGACTTTACTGATAATCACCAACACTGGAAACAACCCATATGTCTTTCAACTGGTGAAGGAATAAACAAACTATGGTTCATCCAAACAATGGCACACTACTAAGAAATAAAAAGGTACAGGGCTTCCCTGGTGGCGCAATGGTTGAGAGTCCACCTGCCGATGCCGGGGACACGGGTTCGTGCCCCGGTCTGGGAGGATCCCACATGCCGCGGAGCGGCTTGGCCCATGAGCCATGGCCGTTGAGCCTGTGTGCCCGGAGCCTGTGCTCTGCAACGGGAGAGGCCACAACAGTGAGAGGCCCACATACCGCAAAAATAAATAAATAAATAAATAAATAAAATAAAAAGGTACAACCCGTTGATACACAGAACAACATGATGACTCTCAACCTCATTATGCTAACTGAAAGAAGTCAGACCCAAAGGCTACAAGATTACATGTATATGACATTCAGAAAAGGCAAAACTATATATAGAGAGAAGAGATCAGAGGTTGCCCAAGGTTGGGGGAAAGGTTTGACTACAAAAGGGGATGAGGGTGATGGGACTGTTCTGCATTTTGATTTTATGCATTTGGCAAAATGCAGTCATTCACGCCAAAAAGAGTGAATGTAAATTATATAAATGAAAATAATTTTTAAAGTTTATTTTTTTCTTTTTTTTTTGGCAAGGCTGGGCGGCTTGTGGGATCTTAGTTCCCCAACCAGGGATCAAACCCACAACCCCTGCAGTGAAAGCACGGAGTCTTAACCACTGGACCGCCAGGGAAGCCCCTTAAAAGATTTCTTAATGATGGCTTAGGGCAGGAGAATAATCTTTGGTGAAAAGGTTAAAGAGACCAGAATGTTTATTTTTGAAAAAACAGGTTTATACAGCACATCCATTTTCAAATGAATCCATAAAATTATTTTAGGACAAAACCAGGAAAACTATTAAAATAAAGGAAAGCAACCCAACACATAGTAGCTACATTTAACTTTAAAACTATACCTGAAATATGGTATGTAAATTATCTCATAAACTGTTATTAAAAAACAAACAAACAAAAACTAAACCTGAAGCAGTTCTTTCCTCTACCCCAGTGTTTCCCAAACTTGTCTAATAAGAATCATTTGACAACTTGTTAAAATTAGACATTCCCAGGTCCCTTCCCTGGAAATTCTGATTCAGTAGTCTAGGTTGGGGGCCAGGAAAATACATTTTTTAAATGCACCCCTCCCTCAAGGAACTTTTATTATCAGACAAGTTTAGGAAATAACTGCCACCCATAATTTTTAGCACAAAGACAAGCAAAACAAATTTTAATTGTCTATTTAATCATAGTCTGAATGTTTCCTAGGATATCAGGATAGTAATGATCACATCCAGAAAAATTCAAGATGATCCACTAGAATATGAAAGGACTTTAAATCTCATATTCCAAAATTTTCTATTTAAGGAGTGTGTTTTATAATGTACAGAGTAAATCAGTACAATAGCACGTGTATATCTTTTTTCCCAACAGAATATATGATCAAAAAAGGGTGAAAACCACTGCTCTAAGGCTCCTGATTTATTATCTTTTTCCCCCTAAGGCTGACCAATCCTCAGCTTCTGTCCTATTTTGCAATAAAGCCTCCACAATCCTCGCTCTTTACCATTATGCCCATATTCATACCCTAGGCATAAGAGCATCATCAATCTGGATAAAAGACACAGTTCTTTTCCTCTACTGAGACCTGAAAGACTATTTATTACACTGTAACTAGTAAGAAATTTGGAAGGTGTTTACCTCTTTATACTATTCTTAAAGTCCAGCAGACTCCTGGCATTTGAAGATTCAGTTCACCAATTTAACATTTGTGGTTTCAGTTCTTCACAGATATCTGTGAAGTTTCATGACAAGTAGCAAGCTGATTTTGCTGAATCACAAATTTGAATCAAGTATGCCTTCCAGCTGGTGTGCAGGACCAAATCATTTAGCAGACGAGTGAACCAAGCTGACACTGCTCAGCATTTTCTCTTATACAGCTATACTGTTCTCTGCTTGTCAGGAAAGGTCTCTTTAATTTTTTAGTTATCCTTTACTACAGAGGTCCTCACTAAAAAGTTTACTACAAAGGGTCCTTGAATCCAAATGTGTTTATCTATGTATTTTTTTCAATTAAAAAACACTAAAAATACAACTATTATCATGTAGGATCTTGGAAGTTTTTGCATGGACATTAAAAAATAACTGTCATACTTATAAAGCCCGGAATTCATGCATTATTGCAAATAAATCTTAAGTGGTATTCATGGATTGAGGCATTCAATCACAAACTGCTATTGATGTGTTTATTGTCAAAGACGTCAAAAGGTATGTTTTGGCATATATTCTATGGCAAACATGAACTGTGTTCAGAAAAAAATACCACTAAGCTTCTCCTTTCAGCCCTCCACGTCAATAACGTATCTCAAAGGCCTCTCTCTCTTTCTCACCCTCAAGAAAATCTTCATAAAGTGCATGTACTCCTTCAGGCACGATGACAGCAAGGGCAGTTCCACAGAGAAGGCCAGCGCCCAAAACAGTCACCAGCTTTAGTCGCTCCTGGAAAGAAAACATAAGCTGTTGAAAAGATTGATGAATGAACGGGGTAAAGTTTCTGAAGTACCTGCAATGAAGACTGTGAGCTGCTTATCTGTGAGGCCAAAATCTACAATGGCCACTGAACATGAAAAAGCATCAGCTTCATGAATAATAAAGCCAATTAAAACAAGGAGATGCCATTTTTAAGTTTCCCAGATTGGCAATGATGTGGGAAAACTTGTCTACTACCCACAATAGGGAGAAATGAGCATACTTGTCTAACACTGGAAGAAATGTGAATTGCTGCAACCTACCTGGACCCCAATTTGGCAATTTAGATTTAAAGCCTCAAAAATGTGAATTCTTTGATCCGGCAATCTCACTTCTAGAAATTTATCCTAAGAAAGAAAGAACCATGCAAAGATGACCACTGCACATATTAAGAATGCAAACCTGAAAATAACCTAAATGTCCAAGAAAGGAGACTAGCTAATAAACATTAATACTTCATCACAATAGCACAAGACTCAGCAATTAAAAATTATGATACAGGGCTTCCCTGGTGGCACAGTGGTTGAGAGTCCGCCTGCCGATGCAGGGGACACGGGTTCGTGCCCCAGTCCGGGAGGATCCCACATGCCGCGGAGCGGCTGGGCCCGTGAGCCATGGCCGCTGAGCCTGTGCGTCCGGAGCCTGTGCTCCACAACGGGAGAGGCCATGGCAGTGAGGGGCCCGCATACCGAAAAAAAAAAAAAATGATCATACAGGTCTATTCATGGATATAGAAAGTCATGATGTACTGTTATGAGGAAAAAGCTGGTGGCCAACAATATGCATTGATAATCTCGTAATTCTTCCGGAAAGGTATACATACAAGTAAACAAGTATAAATTACACATTAAAAAATTATTTACTTTATAGATTATAAACATAATGTGTAATATATAATTTACAACACATTTTTTAAATTTTATTTTTAAATTTATTATTTTTCTGCTGTGTTGGGTCTTGGTTGCTGCATGCAGGCTTTCTCTAGTTGCAGCAAGTGGGGGCTACTCTTTGTTGCAGTGTGCGGGCTTCTCATTGCGGTGGCTTCTCTTGTTGCAGAGCATGGGCTCTAGGCGTGTGGGCTTCAGTAGTTGCAGCACACGGGCTCAGTAGTTGTGGCTCGCGGGCTCTAGAGCACAGGCTCAGTAGTTGTGGCACACGGGCTTAGTTGCTCCGTGGAATGTGGGATCTTCCCGGACCAGGGCTCGAACCCATGTCCTCTGCATTGGCAGGCGGATTCTTAACCACTGTGCCACCAGGGAAGTCCCTACAACACGGTTTTAATTTATCTGCAATGAATATGTATTATTCATACAATGAAAAAACGTATTCAGGTTAAATTTACTTTATTTATTTATTTATTTTATTTTTGGCTGCGTTGGGTCTTCGTTGCTGCACACGGGCTTTATCTATTTGCAGCGAGTGAGGGCTACTCTTCGTTGCGGTGTGCATGCTCCTCATTGCAGTGGCTTCTCTTGTTGCAAAGCATGGGCTCTAGGCGCACGGGCTTCAGTAGTTGTGGCACACAGGCTCAGTAGTTGTGGCTCGCGGGCTCTAGAGCACAGGCTCAGTAGTTGTGGCGCATGGGCTTAGTTGCTCCGTGGCATGTGGGATCTTCCCAGACCAGGGCTTGAACCCGTGTCCCCTGCATTGGCCGGCAGATTGTTAACCACTGCACCACCAGTGAAGTCCCTGTATTCAGTTTGATGCTAAAACGCCCTATAGCTTTTTAAAAAACGCTTGACTAAGATTGACACACTAGAGCTATAGATATTTAATGCATACAACTTTGTGTGTTTGGAAATACGTATACATCTGTGAAACCATCATCACAATCAATGCCATAAATGATCTATGGTTTTAATCCACTTAATCCCAGTTTTTTCTTTTCACTCAGATTTCTTTAAGAGACAGTATCCTGACATACAAGATATAAAAGATTAAGTTTCAAAATTTCTTGAAGCGGTGATGTACCCTATATGGCTTCTTGAAGTCTTAACAGTATGAAAAATGATCTCTAAAACTACAGGAGGGTGGACTTCCCTGGTGGCGCAGTGGTTGGGAATACGCCTGCCAATGCAGGGGACACAAGTTCTAGCCCTGGTCCGGGAAGATCTCACATGCCATGGAGCAACTAAGCCCGTGAGCCACAACTACTGGGGCCCACGCACCTAGAGCCCCTGCTCCGCAACAAGAGACGACACCGCAATGAGAAGTCCGCACACCACAACGAAGAGTACCCCCTGCTCGCCACAACTAGAGAAAGCCCGTGCGCAGCAACGAAGACCCAACGCAGCCAAAAAAAAAAACAAAACAAAAAAAAACAAACCTACAAGCGGGCGTTTATGTTGCTTAGGAAAAAGTTTTAATAATTTAATAGTATATCATGGACTTAACTTTTCTGTTTTAGTTTCTTTTATGAGGTTAGTAAAAATAACAATGGTTTATTAGTTCTGATATACTACTGAACTTAAAACTGTGAAGCTGTGGGAATATATATGTACAAGTACTGCCTCTATAGGAAAATGGGTTTTTAGCTGAAAGGCTGGTTGAAACATTACCCCCTCGTTTGGGAACAAAGAAGGGATCTATACCTATTGTGTATCTACTGAAAATGGGGGAACTACAGTTGCAATGCCAGCACCAGCTAATACTTGCCCTATAGCCAGAGAGAAATCCCCTTAGCACCTAGGCCAGGTCACCCCTTCATACATTCAGGATAGCCATTAACTACTTATAAACTGAGAGTGTTCTGAATGCATCCAGTGGTTGGGGCACTGGCTTGGGAGGCAGAACTGACTCCATGTTCAAATTAGTTAACAAGTTAGCACCTCAACTCTTCTTATTTTTAATTAATTAATTAATCAATTAATTTTTTGGCTGAGTTGGGTCTTCATTGCTGTGCGCAGGCTTTCTCTAGTTGCAGTGAGCAGCAACTACTCTTTGTTGCGGTGCATGGGCTTCTCATTGCGGTGGCTTCTCCTGTCGGGGAGCACGGGCTCTAGGCGTGCAGGCTTCAGTAGTTGTGGCACTTGGGCTCAGTAGTCGTGGCTCGCTGGTTCTAGAGCGCAGGCTCAGTAGTTGTGGCGCACGGGCTTAGTTGCTCCATGGCATGTGGGATCTCCCTGGACCAGGGCTTGAACCCGTGTCCTCTGCATTGACAGGCGGATTCTTAACCACTGCGCCACCAGGGAAGTCCCTCAACTTTCCTTCTGTAAAATAATATTTCTACATGTCTTGTGAAGATTGAGGAGTCAATAGGAGAAAGTGGCCGAAGCATATTGGAAAAATGACACCAGACAGCTGGCGTTACTATTTTAATGCTCAATACTGAGCTCTTCTAAGAGTCTTTGTCTTTTCCTAGTTACTAAACTCACCAACGTACTGCTAATCACAGCATTCATTCGAGACAAACTCTCAGAGCATGGAGAACACAGGATGGAAAAACAGCTCTATTCTGTGTAGCAGGTGACACGGTAATTAGTCTTTTCATCATTCTCTCTAAACAATTCATAAAAGTCACCTTTGTTTAAAAAAAATCATGAATGTCAAGTTTTACTGCTAAGGAAGGACAAAAATGAGGGTAAAACTGAACTGGACTGAGCATCCATTTCATTTGAAGGCCTTGGTTTCAGAACTCCACAGTTCAAACCGATGAATAAATGACTAGGAAAGAAGATTGTCCTGTCAGCATTTTGACTATGCTCTACTCTGGGAAATGGAAATGAAAGATACCCCAGATTTGCAAATTAAGGGAAGATGAGAAGAGAGGAAAGGGATGTATGTACCGAAAAGAGAAAGAGCTAATTGCCCTCACGAATTACTTGGGTTACCAGTAACCCAAGTTACACCTGTAACCCAGTTACAGGTGTTACTCCCAAGAGCACCCCCCAATAAACTTCCTGCATGCAAATCTTCTCAGAGTCTGTTTCCTGGGGAACCCAACCTAAGACACTCACATCATACACAAAAGTTAATTCTTGATGGGTTATACACCTAAATATAAAACCTAGAACGCAAAAGCTGTTAGAAGATAATGTAGAATATCTTGGCAATCACAGGGTTGGCAAAGATTTCTCAGCAGGGACACAAAAAACACAAACTATTTTAAGAGAAAAAATTCAACATTTTAAATGTTTGCTGATCCATTAAGAAAATGAATAGGCAAGCTGCATACTGGAAGAGAATACCCGCAGTACCTACATCCGTAATGGAAATACATATAACTGTGGTAACGCTGCCCACATCAGCCCCCTTCAGGTTGGAGACACCTATTCCCCCAGCTGCTGGGGCTGTTGCCTGCTGGTGGCTTGCAGCTGAGTCCCTCTGCAATACTGCCCTTGGGTCAAAGGGAACTGGCTAGCCTCAAGTTATAGTCCCTGCCCCAGGGCAGTCCACATCCGATGACTAGCCCACTTGGTGCTATGTGGAGGGAGGTACAAAGCCTCATCTCCTTGTCTCAATTCAGAATATCTCAGAAGGGCCATCCAGCTTCAGAGCCTTCTGTGGGTTGATCTGAGGCCTCTAGGGCAACTGAACGACAGTTCAACTTCTCCATCTGCTTAATTCTGCTCATTCTTTCACAGGTGTTACTCCCAAGAGCACTCCCCAATAAACTTCCTGCATGCAAATCTTCTCAGAGTCTGTTTTCTGGGGAACCCAACCTAAGACACTGACAAAGCGCTTGTGTTTGAAATATAAAGAATGAATACAACTCAGTAAGAGACAAAATTAAAATTAAAAAATAAAACGGGTAAAACACTGAACAGATACTTCACAAAAGATATATGAATGGCCAGAAAGCCCATGAAAAGGTGCTCAATATCATTTAAGGATCATGAAAGTCCAAATTTAAACTACAGTGAGATACCTCTTCACACCCACTAGAACGGCTAACATTAAAAAGACTGACAACACTAAATGATGGCAAGGATACAGAGCAACTGGGACTCTCATACATTGTTGGTGAGAGCATAAAATGGTACAACCACTTTGGAAAACTGGTCATCTTCTATAAGGTTAAACCAGCAATTCCACTTTGGGGTATTTACCAAGAGAAATGAAAGCAAATGTCCCCACCAAAATTTGTATAAGAATGCCCAGAGAAGCTTTATCCATAATAGCCATAATCTGAATCAGATGTACAGCAATAGCGGAATGGATAAACAAACCGTGGTATACTTACACAATGGAATACTAATCAGTAACAAAAAGGAAAAAATGACTGCTTCATACAGCAACATGAATCCCAAAAACATGACCCCTATGTTTGAAAGGCCTTACACAAAGAGAGCATGTACTGAGTCCATTTATATGAAGTTTAAAAGCAGGCCAAACTATCTATGGCAATAGAAATCAGAACAGCGGCTGCTTCTGGCAGGAGGGTTACACAGTGGCAGAAAAGACTAACTGGAAAATGGCACCAGGTTATTTTTTTAGGATGATGGAAGTGTTCTAAATCTTGATTGGGATGTCAGTTACATTTATATACATTTGTCACATTTCAGTAAACTGTATTAAGATTTGTACCTTTTACTCTATAAAATTATCTGGAGAGTAATTTACTCAGCCAGGACCTCTGAAAGGATTCATTTCAGAACTATTCAATTTTAACAAGGTGTCTTCATGGCAGTTTTTCGAAACCAAGGTCAGAGGTCTATGAAGAATACCAAAAACCACTTTCAAAATGTTTTCTTGGGGAATTCTCTGGTGGCCTAGTGGTTAGGATTCTAGGCTTTCACTGCCATGGCCTGGGTTCAATCCTTGGTTGGGGAACTGAGATCCTGCAAGCTACGTGCTGCGGCCGAAAAAAAATTTCTTTTTTTCTTAATCTAATTTGTCATTCAGATAGTCCTTAAAAATCATTCACCAGGGCTTCCCTGGTGGTGCAATGGTTGGGAGTCCGCCTGCCGATGCAGGGGACACGGGTTCGTGCCCCGGTCTGGGAGGATCCCCGTGAGCCATGGCCGCTGAGCCTGCGCGTCCGGAGCCTGTGCTCTGCAATGGGAGAGGCCACAACAGTGAGAGGCCCGCGTACCGCCAAAAAAAAAAAAAAAAAAAAATCATTCACCAGAATTTTATGTAAATAACTGCATGAAGAAACCAGTGGTGTTTACAATTGTGGATCAATTCACAAGGCACTTACCAGGTGCTTCATTATATTCTATGCTGGAGTCACATGAAGCACTAGATTGAGACAAGTTTTAAAAGCAGGAGCAGAAGAGTTTTTGAGGCTTGCATACCACAAAATCAAGGTGCTGAAATAGTCCCATTTAAGAGGACTGAGGGATACATACCATCCAGAATAACTATGGACACTACCAAAAACAAAAACTTCAAATCCATAAAGAAAGTAAAAAATAATTCTCCTAAAATGCTGCCTTTTAAATTTTAAGTAATTTAAAATAATCTAATATTTTCAGATATTCTTGTTTCCAAGATGAAATTACTTATAATTCCATTCACTTATTTACATGGACCAGATTTCTGAACATTATCTATCCCAACAGATTTTATAAGAATTTCCCAAAGGCCCAAGCTAGAAAACAGTCAAATCTCCATGTGTAGCTAATACCATTACAAAAAAATTATGGTAAATCTTTAAAGTACATAGTCATGAAATTACTCTTCTTTGTTAATAACATATGAACAATTAAATGCTCTCAGCTGAAGGAATGTGAACGGGAGCCTGGTCCAAATTTTTAGAAAGACAGTAAAAATTTTTATTAATCTTTAGACACATACTTTTCAAAGTGTGATACTAGCTACCAAAGGTATCAACATGGAATCCAAGTTTAAGAACCAGAAGAAATTTAAGAAATGATCCTTGCTCTATGAAGATGGAGAATCAAAAGCCAAAAATGAGGGATGATTTGCCCAAGATCACACAGCTAGGCTAGTTAGTGTAGAGGCATGATTAGATGTGACATCGTACTCTGCTGCCCTGTGCATTCCAAGACAATGTCCCTCATATGGCACAAGACATAAATCCATTACATAAAATTTACCTCTAAAAAAAGAGATAAAATCCAATCACACAACCTCTTGAAATAGTGTGTCAGAAAAATCCCTTAGCAACATCAAGAGGAAAACCAAAATTACAATTTGTTATAATTGTTCTCTGTTGACATTTTCTAAAGGTCTGTGGCAAAATGAGAAATAACGACAATGTAATGAGCTTTTCATAACATTTTATTTCTTCATTGTAGAGGACTATTCTTTATTCTAAGATTATGTCCTACATACTCTTTTATGTTAAAATGTTCTTTCTTTTAAGAAATGATGGTGACAATAGTTTTTGGTGTTTAGTGTCCTCACTTGGCAAAATTAAAGCAGGCAATCCTTTATCAATTCTCCTGAATTTCAAATGTATTACTGACCTGTGAAATCCAAAAGCCTGGGAAACCCTGATCTACAACAGTGTAAGCATGAGATCTGTATTACAATACCATAAAAAATGTCAGAAAAAAAAGAATTTGAGAATTTGTAAGAAAGAGATCATTGAGGTAAACTTGAGTAAATCATCTAGCTTTGTAATATTTCCTCTGAGGAGAGGCAGTGAGAGCTAAAATTACTGTATTATGTTTTCAGTCTATTTTGAAATTAAAGCACATTTATTTACCAAATGAAGTTAAACCTCCTATGTTTAACTAAGTTAACTAAATTAAACAAACCGATGTTTGTTCCTGGAACTCCTTACCCCAGAACTTTAAGTTCTATGAAGGCAGAAACTTTTGTTTTTAATATCCTGCTGAATACTCAGTTTATAGAACAGTATCTGGCACATAACAGATTCTCCCCTGAACACATACTAAGAGAATGAATTAAATGCCCAGCACCATGCAAGGCACTGGGGACTTGGTACCTGCCACTCCACTGGCCTTTAATATCAACAAATATACGAATGTACTGGAACCTCTTTAGAATACTTGTGCTGGGAAATAGGCCTAACAAGTCCCTTAAAAGCATAACCATATCTAGAATTTTCAGTGGTTATTTGATTCAGAATTTATCCTTTGGCTCAAGGGGTATTAAAGTACATATAATGAAGAACCATAATACGATTCCATCACAGTAAATGTGAGGCAATGCTGTCATCTGTCTCATTCATGCAAATACGTTAAATGACAACTGTTTTATTTCCAAGGAGCTCAAAACCTTGTTTCAATCTTCAGCACTGTTTCAAGCGCTGTTCAGTCACTGTTTCAATCTTCAGCAAAGCGATGTAAAGATTATTTATTCTACATAACTTTCATCAGCTTGATAAATGTGTACTAACTTTCTTACAGCAACCTAATTATAGAGGCAACACTTGTGATGAAAAAAAAGTCAACAGTCGGGGCTTCCCTGGTGGCGCAGTGGTTGAGAGTCCGCCTGCCGATGCAGGGGACACGGGTTCGTGCCCCGGTCTGGGAGGATCCCACATGCCACGGAGCGGTTGGGCCCGTGAGCCATGGCCGTTGAGCCTGCGCGTCCGGAGCCTGTGCTCCGCAACGGGAGAGGCCACAGCAGTGAGAGGCCCACGTACAGCAAAAAAAAAAAAAAAAAAAAAAGTCAACAGTCAAAAAAATAGGCATAATTGTCAAGCGTTATAGTTTCAATTCTTAAAAAATTTTTTTAACTACCTAAATCATTTTAGACTCAATCTTATTTATTTCAAGCACTTGAGATGTGGCTCCATGTTATTTGTACAGCTGTATTCTTTCACACAACTTCACAACTTGTTATTTAATCTCAAAACTATGTACACGTCAAAGTTAAAATGCTGACATTTTGCTTATGGTTCCCTCCGTTGCTTATGGAAAATCCCTAAAAGGGTGTATTTAAATGAAGAACTACAAATTACAAGTGTTGGTCCAAGATGAAAAGAGTTTCCAAAGCAATAGTTTCTGGTGGAGAAATGAAATATTTGCTCAAGAGAGGCATGAACTGTGCAATACCATTCATTTTATGATATCTCATTTTACAGTTTCACATCTGTAGTCTGACTAAGCCGAAGGATTGACCAGAAGTATTAATTAAAACAACCGTTTGTATTCAATGCCATTAGCTATCAGTGCAGTGCAAAACTTTGAAATCAGTTTAGTTTTCTTGGCAGACACCAAGGTAGTTAAATGGTTTTTCTTTCCTTGCTCATAGAAGCAGTCAATAAATTGTTTCGTTCAACTAAACACATGCTGATAATTTTAAAAGCTTTTAATACTGAAGATTGTTTATTTCAATCTCCCTTATACCATGTTCATGTTAGTTCTGAAAGCATCAATTATAGCTTCCTAAAAAATCAAAGATGCATCTCATGTTATGAGACTGATCCCTTCAAAGCTCCAGGCACTGAAGAGATGAAATATCATAGGGCATGAAGTAACTCTTGTTCAAGCAACAAAGGCTTTCTTTCTCCATATTCTTACAAATAAGCCTGCTTCAAGGAGATACTTCCTAATGTCAATTTAACTGCTACATTATCTGCTGCTAAGTGTCAGTAACAGATAACGAAGAAAACTCAAATATGAACTCAATTCTTCAAGTCCTTACAACTGAGGCAAGATGCCAAAAAGCTTCCTGCCTCTAAGTAGTGGCTCTGTGATACTGAGCAAGTTCAATATCCTTCAGGGCCGCCACTACTACTGCGATCATGTAGGAGTATGATGTTAGCAAATTTAGCACAGAGTAGTTGTCATTATTACTTATCTTCAGCCTCATCAGGAGCACGCAGTAAATGCTTCTAAGCCCCTCCTCCACAAGAATCACAAAACAAAACCCAGATACTTGGACAGAAGTTCAAGTGAACAATGCTACCACAGTTGCCATTATGCCAGTGGCATATAGGCTTCCCCTTTCCTTAATTCATTTGACATACAGGTTAAGAACAAGCAATACTTTATTGATGCCACTTCCTTCAATCTTGGAAAACAAGACTAACTTGTCTTTTTGTATGAATCCTTTCTAAAAATAAAAGGAAATCCCATAAGATCGTTCGATGTGACTACAAAAGCAAACAAAAACCCGTTGATGCATGGGAAAGACCTGGGAAAACATTGGCAATGAAATATTATATTATTAATACATAAGTTTGATTGAACTGAGAAAATTAAAATAATAAACTACATTTTCTCTATCAAATTAGAAAAGTTTTAAAAATTAAAAATGATAGTACTCAGTGTTTGTGAGAACACAGTATCATTTGCATTTGTTGAAAAAAAATGCATTTAAAAAAAAAATGTTGGGCTTCCCTGGTGGCGCAGTGGTGGCGAGTCCGCCTGCCAATGCAGGGGACGTGAGTTCGTGCCCCGGTCCAGGAGGATTCCACATGCCGCAGAGCGGCTGGGCCCGTGAGCCATGGCTGCTGAGCCTGTGCATTCGGAGCCTGTGCTCCGCAACGGGAGAGGCCACAGCAGTGGGAGGCCCATGCACCACAAAAAAAACACAAAAAAACAAACAAAAAAAACACTGTTAATATAGATTGAGAGCCTTCTTGAAGATGTTTATGCTCTTTAATCCTGTCATTCTACCCTTGAGGAAATAATCTGAAATATGGTCATAGCATTAGACACAAAAATATTCATTCAACACTATTATCATAGCAAAAACCTGAAAACAAATTAAATGCACAGTAAGAATTTCTGTATATAAAATAACTGAACGTAATGAAGACATTAAAAAGTGCCTTACAGGGGACTTCCCTGGTGGCTCAGTGGTTAAGAATCTGCCTGCCAAGGCAGGGGACACGGGTTCGAGCCCTGGTCCGGGAAGATCCCACATGCCGTGGAGCAACGAAGCCCATGCGCCACAACTATGGAGCCTGCACCCTACAGCCCATGAGCCACAACTACTGAGCCCACGTGCCACAACTACTGAAGCCCGCCATGCCTAGATCCTGTGCTCCACAACAGAGAAGCCACCGCAATGAGAAGTCTGAGCACCGCAACTACGAGTAGCCCCCACTTGCAGCAACTAGAGAAAGCCTGTACGCATCAACGAAGACCCGGTACAGCCAAAAAAAAAAAAGAAAAGTGCCTATAGGGAATTCCCTGGTGGTCCAGTGGTTAGGAGTTGGCACTTCCACTGCCAACGGCCCAGGTTCAATCCCTGGATCGCACAAGCCACGCAGCATGCCCCCCGCCCCAAAAAAGTGCCTAGAACATGTTTTTAATAATAAAGGAAAGTGTTTATAATTACCAGGTAAAAGAAGAGGAAATGTAAATTTATACATATACCACATAATCAACCCTATTAAAAATGCAAACAAATAGAAAAAAAGAATGAAAAGAAACAAAAATGTTACTAGTGATTCTCACTGGACAGTGGGATAATGGATGATTTTATTTTCCTTTTACACATTATCATACTTTTAAAATTTGCCACAAAGAATCCCTATTATATAGCCAGGCTTAAAAAAAATTTTTTTGTTCATTTAATTAGAGGCTATATATAAACAGTGGCTTTGAACTTAGTAAACCCTGAGGCTCAGTTTCCTCATCTATAAACAGGATAAGAATTCTTCCCTTTCAAGGTTACTGTTAAAATCAGTGCAGAACTTGACACGAGTTGATACTGTAGGTACTGTTATTATTAATTATTATACTGTGGTGGGCTTAGAGAGCACAGTGCCCTTAATATGCACGTAGAGATGTTTTCCCCTTTACCAAGTGGTTCTAAACAGGTAGTAACACTTCAAATTACTACAGAACACTTAGGTTTTGTAGTAATTTGAAATGTTTTTCAGTCTCCCCCTTGTTGTCATGCTGTGACTTATTTCCTCTGCTTGTTGCCCCACCCCTTCTAGTTTGCTCTTCCTACTTTACAGAAAGCTTAGAAATCAGACAGTCCAGCCCAGAGGACTGAGACTGGCAGTTCAAAACATAGGGGTTTTTTTGTTTTGTTTTGTTTTGTTTTTGGCTGTGTTGGGTTTTTGTTACTGCACGCGGGCTTTCTCTAGTTGCAGCGAGCGGGGGCTACACTTCGTTGCAGTGTGCAGGCTTCTCATTGCGGTGGCTTCTCTTGTTGCAGAGCACGGGCTCTAGGCACACGGGCTTCAGTAGTTGCAGCACATGGGCTCAGTAGTTGCGGCACGTGTGCCATAGAGCACAGGCTCAGTAGTTGTGGCACGCGGGCTTAGTTGCTCCGTGGCATGCGGGATCTTCCCAGACCAGGGATCGAACCCATGTCCCCTGCATTGGCAGGAAGATTCTTAACCACTGCGCCACCAGGGAAGTCCAAAACACAGGTTTTTTGACCCACACAGCGATGCAATAATATTTGAATTAGTAGCCAAAGTATAAAATTTAGAAGATCCATATAAGAATCCAGATTTCCAACTTCTGAAAAGTAAGAAGATTTGGCAACAGCAGGGCTGGTGGCATCAAATGGCACATGCTCTTCTGTGCCACAGTTGACCACGGTTCTCACGACTCCCTTAGACTCCCAGGCACTGACACTGGAGGTTAGCTGCCACACATCATGACACTTGGACCATTTTATCTTCCTCCAGGCCTGATTCACTGTTCAGCCTCAATACTTATATGATTTTATGACCCGTTACCTAGCTGTATTAGTCAGGGTTCAATCAAGAAATGGAAATCATAAAGTAATTTGAACCAGAAAAATTTAATACAAAGAGTAACTATAAAAGGGGACTGGAATAATGAGAAATTAACCAGTAAGAAAGAACTCTAAAGAACATAAGAACTGAAGCTAAAAGGAGCGGTGACTACCTAGGACCAAAATAAGATTTGCTCAAAGAAGAGGTCTCATAAGGGTTGAGATCCAAACTCTGCTGGAGAGGGCATGGCTGGGGCTCAATGAACAGCAGTAAACCATCTGGGACCAATTCCGAGGTATATGTGTGGTGGTGGGGTTTCCCTAGACCAAGCAATGCTTGGACACCAGTAGGGTATCCCACAATTCAGTTCAATTCTAACACTACCCAGAAATAGCATCAGGTCCTACAAGACTGGCCCCCTGCCATTTCAGATGCCAGTTCGAAGTCCAGGTTGTTACCAGTGCTTCTGACCAACTAGCTGTAAATCGGAGGTTCCTTGGGTTCAATTAATTGGCTAGAGTAGCTCACAGAACTCAGAAAAACATTTTACCTACTAGATTACCTGTTTATTATAAAAGAATATAACTCAAGAACAGCCAGATATAAGAGATTCAGAGGCAAGGTATGGGGAAAGGTCACGGAGCTTCCATGCTCTCTGAGCACACAACTCTCCCAGCACCTCCATGTGTTCACCAAACCAGATCTCCAAACCCTATCCTTTGGGGTTTTATGGAGGCTTCATTACATAGGCATGATTGATTAAATCACTGGCCACTGACGATTCATTCAACCTCCATCCCCTTTCCCCTCCCTGGTGGGACTGTTAAGTTCCAACCCTTGGAATCATGTGGTTGGTTCTCCAGGTGACAAGCCCCCATCCTTAGGTTACCTAATGGCTTTCCAAAAGTCACCTAATTGACATAATAAGACACCTTTATGGCTCTTATCATTTAGGAAATTCCAAGGGTTTTAGGAACTCTGTGCCAGGAAAAGGAGGAAAAGCAAATACATACTTCTTATTATAAATCACAATATCACAAGCAGAGAAGTTTCTGTAGTGCCACACTAGTGTTAACTCACTGGAAATCTGTACTCTAGGGTGTTGGGAAAACTGTTCATGGGAAAGTGTATCACCAGAGAGAGAGACTCTCCTATAAAACCACCCAAGATGGGGTTGCCAGTGGGAACTCCTGACTGCTGGGTGCTGGAGAAGCTGTGTGTTCAGCAGGAGTCTGGGGCTTTGAAAGCCACCTGCAGTGCAGAAGCTGGACATTGGTGAGGCTGGCTGTGCTACAACAATCAAGTCACCTAGGAGGCCTGCTGAGCAAGCATGCCAGAACCAAGAGGGAAAACCCCTTCTCCTTACAACTTCTCTCCAGTATCCTCTACTGACAAAGCTTAACATTGTGCCAGCTGGCAAAGGAAAAATATTTGAAGGGCCCACATCCATTTTTGCAGCGTAGCTAATCAAGAGTGAATTTGGAGCTGAGAGGCAATACATTGATAACTGGCACACAAGCTTACTAAAATTACATAAAAATGGGCTTCCCTGGTGGCGCAGTGGTTGAGAGTCCGCCTGCCGATGCAGGGGACATGGGTTCGTGCCCCGGTCCGGGAAGATCCCACATGCCGCGGAGCAGCTGGGCCCGTGAGCCATGGCCACTGAGCCTGCGCGTCCAGAGCCTGTGCTCCGCAATGGGAGAGGCCACGACAGTGAGAGGCCCGCGTACCGCAAAAAAAAAAAAAATTACATAAAAAGATACACAGGAGCCAAATGAGAGCCAAGAACAGTAGACAGCAAGTAAAATGGTTGCTCTTAAGGCTATCTATTTAGCTAATCAGAGATTTTTCTGGTCCTTTAGATCGCTGGGGCTTCTGGATGAACAAGTTCTGCATAACAGAGGTGCTATCAATATTCTTTTCCTTCACCTCTATTAATAATAATATTCACTAAGTACTTACTAAGCCAGGCACTTTCAATTATAATCACTTTACATACATTAACTCATTTAATCCTCACAATAATCCTATAAGGTAGATACTTCTATTATCCCCACTTAGTACAACAGAGGCAGCGAAAGTTCAAGTAATTTGTCCAGGCTCACAAAGCCAGCAAATGGCAGAGCCATGATCTGAACCTACACAGTTTAGCTCCAGAATCTATACTCTTAAGCACCATGCTAAACTGCTTCTCTATAAAACCTAAATACCGTATGCTAACACATATATATGGAATTTAAGGGAAAAAATGTCATGAAGAACCTAGGGGTAAGACAGGAATAAAGACACAGACCTACTAGAGAATGGACTTGAGGATATGGGGAGGGGGAAGGGTAAGCTGTGACAAAGCGAGAGAGGGGCATGGCCATATATTCACTACCAAATGTAAGGTAGATAGCTAGTGGGAAGCAGCCGCATAGCATAGGGAGATCAGCTCAGTGCTTTGTGACCACCTGGAGGGGGGGATAGAGAGGGTGGGAGGGAGGGAGACGCAAGAGGGAAGAGATATGGGAACATATGTATATGTATAACTGATTCACTTTGTTATAAAGCAGAAACTAACACACCATTGTAAAGCAATTATACTCCAATAAAGATAAAAAAAAAACCTATTTCATTGTTTCATCTTTTGCTTTTAGCACCTGACTTCTTTCCCCAACTTGCCTTTGTCAAATGCATAAAGAATTAATGAAAGGAACATATACAACAAGGTGCAGAAGCTAGGGTATAATTTTTTGGTTAATAGAAAACTGACCTCCAGATAAATACAGGGTTCACAATCGATTGTTTAATGTAATTATCTAGTAGTTAACCCCAAGACCCTGTCCCTTAAATATCCATATAATTAGGGCAGAGGAATTTGCAGACCAACTAATACCTGCTTCTACTGCAATGAAGTTAGACATTGAATATTAGTATTAAAGGAGAATTGAGATTTTTATAATTCCATCATAAGTTTTAAGAAATACCTGTACTCATGGTTAGCATTACTACTTATTACTTGGAATTCCACACTGAGCTACAGAGGCTCTTAAACTTCACTGTCATTCAACAAAGTCTCACATCTAAATTCTTCAGTGAGAGGAGAGGTTAAGGCTGTCATACAGAAGCATTCTGAATCCATTTCAGGTCTTCTTCCCTCAAAAAGGATGTCAATTCTTGAAGAGCAAATTTAGAATGACTAAACTATGAAGATATCGAGATATCGAGTGTGAAGTTAATCTTGAATAGTTTAAAATGAGAACTGCTTCAGATTCCAATTTGGCAGGTGCTAATTTAAAGGGCATCTAAGACATATTCAGTCTTTCTTATAGGTTTCAATGGTATTCAGAGATTGTTTACCTCAGTAGTTTTAATTCTGCTATACTGAGTAAGCACAGGCATGAGATGTACTCTGGAAGGTAAAATGTCAGTGATGCAAGATATTCCTAGTTGGAGGAGCTAAAGGTGCTGATTTAGATCCATAATATTTTCATTCCTTCTTTACAATGTTCATTAGGAAAGAAAATAGCATCTAATGGTCAAGTGCTTTGGACTGGTAATCAAACTGACTTAGTTCAAATCCCACCTCTACCAGGTATGTGATGTCTTCAAGCCTGAGTATCTATCTCATAGTCTCATCCTGAGGATTAAACAAGATAATGCACATCATTGCCTGGTATGTAGAAGGAGCTCAATACGCATTAACTATTATTAATATTATTATGCAGATAAATTTCAATGATGTTTATCCATATAACTTTTTCAGGAAAATAATATTGAATCAGATTGCATCTAGACTTTGATTCAAACTTAGCTTTATCAAGCAAAGATACTTATGAGACAATAACATTATAAGACAATAATCTGAGGGAAGACAAAGTTACTGATTGCTTTTCAGATATGGATAAACTACAGAGAATTCAAAGTTTCAAAGTCTGAAATTTAGAAATGAAATTCCAAACAACTGTAAAATCTATTGTATTACCATAAAAGAATAAAAGGTTAATACACCAGAAAATGCAAAAGTCCTTAAAAATGCAATTTTCTCAAATCTATTTTAAAAATAATCAATTGTCAGAGAAAAAACATACTGAACATATTCGTTCTTTAGACACAAACCTTTGATTTGGTGGTAACTCAAAGAGCCAAAGAGATTTATTATGAATGAGTCAGTTGTTATCATTAGACACAAAATAAAAACTTTAACACATGAAAAACAAAACAAAGCTTAAAATGAGAATAAGTATAATGAAGAAGAGAAAGATAACTACTAAGAAAAATACTATAAAGCAGGGAGACCAAAGGAAAAGCCCTGGCCTCTCCAAATGAAACATTCATGGTGAACAGGAATGCCAACCCCTGAACAAGACTTTTTGGATTCCAAATTGCTGAGAAGTTTCATGATTTGGGGTGGGGGGGGGAGTTTACCCCTTAATAGAAGTCTGCTCCAAAATAAAAGGTTTAAAAATTATAATTTAGAACAAAGTTATAAAAATGAAAATCTTAAAAAAGTTTTTACAATCAGTACTGAGAATAATCCTCAGTGTTTTTTAAAGTTCTTATTATGTTCCGGATACAGTGTTAAGCCCTGTGCTTATGTTATTTCCTTACATCCTCACAACAATCCTATAAAGTCATTTAAGAGAAGAGTTGGATGTTAAACAGCTTGCTCAAGCAGTGACACTGATTTTGACCTACACTACCCATCTCAGACAGTTCCTTTTGAAATTAGTGCATTACTAATTACCTTAAAAACTTTACTGAAGTAAGAATAGCACTACTTTCATCTGCATATCTATGGATCTATACTGTTTCAACACATGAAAAATGTGGCATTATAATCCAAACTGGTCTGTAACAAGAAAAGTACAAAATGAGAGAAAGCCTTCAAAAAGTTTTATAGTGGGCTTCCCTGGTGGCGCAGTGGTTGAGAGTCCGCCTGCCGATGCGGGGGACATGGGTTCATGCCACGGCCCGGGAAGATCCCACATGCCACGGAGCGGCGGGGCCCGTGAGCCGTGGCCGCTGAGCCTGCCTGTCTGGAGCCTGTGCTCCACAACGGGAGAGGCCACAACAGTGAGAGGTCCGCGTACCGCAAAAAAAAAAAAAAAAAAAAAAAAAAGTTTTATAGCAATATGATATTTACATTTATAGGAGTAATTGTATGTCTGTTAAATCTCACAGTACTGCATTTGGGCTTGTATTTTGTATGCTTTTTTTTTTTAAACTATTTGTTTTATTTTTGGCTGTGTTAGGTCTTCGTTGCTGAGCACGGGTTTTCTCTAGTTGCAGCGAGCAGGGGCTACTCTTCGTTGAGGTGCACGGGCTTCTCACTGCAGTGGCTTCTCTTGTTGCGGAGCACAGGCTCTAGGCGTGTGGGCTTTAGTAGTTGTGGCACGTGGGCTCAGTAGTTGTGGCGCACAGGCTTAGCTGCTCTGGGAGTGTGGGATCTTCCCGGACCAGGGCTTGAACCTGTGTCCCCTGCATTGGCAGGCAGATTCTTAACCACTGCGCCACCAGGGAAGCCCTGTATGTCTTTTTTCCACTTCATTTTCTGAGTATTTCATTTCCACAAGTATATTGCTCTGCAATGGAATGGAAGTTAAACAAAAACTGGCATGCACCAGAGAATTTGAGGAGTGCTGCTCTAGAGCTCTGGTTGCAAACACTTTGCTTTCCCAGCTCTGTGACAAAGAGGAGACGTGCTCAGGTAAATGACAATCCCCAGACCATCAGTGTAAAATCTCACTCTGGCCATCATTTATATCTGAACTTCATTCCTCAATCAGGGCACCTGAGAAGCCAGGTTTATCCTAGGTAATGTTAAGTTGCAGGCTCTCAACCTACTTATGTAGCATTTTCATTTAGAGTCAAAGAAAACTGCTCATTAACAACTGAATCTTAAAACACAATATAGTACTAAACTAGTGTGTCCAACTCTTTTATCCGACAAAACCTCATTTGTGTAAAGCATGTTTTGGCTGCCTTTACAAGTTTAATTTTTCTCCTGCCCATATGCTGAAGAAGAAAGCATCTTGATTATCAGTCACTTATAAATGCATTTGAGAATCAGAGATTTTGTTCCTTTGTTTTAGAAGTCATTTAGGCATAAGGAAGTTACAAAAGCATGAAGAAAGTTGGTTGGGGGGCAAGGCAGTGGAGAAAGTGACAAAAAAAATCAATGCCACACAAACCTCTTGATGGTCAGATGTGGTAGCTAGACACCACTGCTACAGCAATTTCAGACTACTTGATTTTAACTCATTTCTAAATACTAATCCTGCCATAATTAATGGCTTTATTGATCTTTTATTCCTGCTCTGAGAAATTCTGAAGAAAAAAGTTTTGAATGACAAAGCAGCAGACAGATTAAGAACATGAATAAAAAGCATATCTTTTCATATAAATGAAAGTGAACTGCAAAATAAATTAGGTTTATTGGTCCTTTTATTTATAATAACTCCAGTCCCCAAGAAAAGCTAGACTCCTTAAAAAGAAAAGACGTTTAGCCAATGTAGGAGTTTGGGGAGCTATTCTCTAAGGGTAGAAACAGTGCTTCCTAGTCTCCATGAATGAAGTTTATTTTTTACACATTTATCATCTCTCTAGTTTCACAATACATTGATCTATAATAATAGTATAATTTGTCTAGAAAAAAATGCTTAATTCCTAGGAGATAAAAATCACCAGTTGAATTCTAAAATGTCTTTAACTAAGTTATACATAACTTTTATTTTTGTCCTAACAGCTCAAAATGCAGTTACTGCTGTAATAATGAACAGATATTATGAATGATGATTTATAGCATTTCAAGACCTGCATCTGGAAAAAGACCATTCGATCATCCATTTAGAAAGTCATAAGTGACAATATCATACTAATTATCTTTATTAATAGCCTAGTTAATTACACCACTCACGTACACATTTCCTTCAGTGAGAAAAGAAGATAGCGTATACCTGCATATTGCAAAAATCACTCAAGACAGTTTGAGAAAATACTGAAACTGGAAAAGGTCTAAGAATTTTATAGAAATAAAAAGTTCTGGGGCTTCCCTGGTGGCGCAGTGGTTGAGAGTCCGCCTGCCGATGCAGGGGATGCGGGTTCGTGCCCCGGTCTGGGAAGATCCCACATGCCGCGGAGCGGCTGGGCCCGTGAGCCGTGGCCGCTGAGCCTGCGCGTCCGGAGCCTGTGCTCCACAACGGGAGAGGCCACAACAGTGAGAGGCCCGCGTAACGCAAAAAAAAAAAAAAAAAGTTCTATCAGTTCTTCATTTGAATTAATTATAATTCTTGATAAATGTTATCTCAATAAGTTTTTAAATATACAAACCAACTTAAACTTCACAAATGTCAGCCCTAATAATATCAACTCAATTCTACTGTAGTTATAAGAAAATATGATTTATGCCAGAGGAGAGATAGCAGGCTCACAAAGGACTGGGCAGGCAGGTAGCCCAAATGAGTGAAGTAGGCTTCACAACCAAGAAGGACCATGACAATCTACCACTACTCAGCCCTAGCCAACTGTTACCTTGAGGAATAAAGACAAAAACCAATAACAATAAAATTAACATTCTGCTAATCTAATAAAGTGGGCTAGATTTGGTACATGGGCTACCAGTTTGCTACCTCTGCCACAAGGGACAGAGTGGCTAAGAACTGCTCTGAGTCAGAAAAACCGAGACTGAAAAAACAGCTGTGACTCTAACACACTTGATGAACTCGTCCAAGTTACATTATCTAAGTGTCAGTCTCCTCATCTGTACCTCACTGGGTTTTTTAAATGAAATTAGGTAATGTATATGTTCAAAAAATTGTAGCTCAATGTTATCATTAGATGCTGAAAGGAACGGATAAAAAAAGGAAACGGAAAAGGAGCAGCAGCAATTCAAGTCCCCCTTCTATCTGGCTGTGGGCTTTATTTCTCAAACTCATAATGCCTAGTTCCGCGTTCTTTCTCACCCACAGGTTATTTTCTTTACCAGCAATAAATGCCTCCTCTTCCCTCAGGTTTCCTCAAGGCCTACCTCACACCTCACCTATACCTTTCCTTTATACCAATACTTCAGGCCATTCTCCACTCCCCTTTTCTCTGAAAGCACTTTCAGGACTGGCAGTGAAACTATCTTACTGCTGAACCCCAAGGTATACTCAAGAAATCCTGAATGTAGTAGTTTTTCTCCCTCAATCTTTGAGCGCTATGCATGTTGTGAACTCCTTATGACAACCTGAAGAACCTATCTGCACTTTCATTGAACAATGCTTTCATCATTCTTCCCTGTTAGTGTTTGTTCAAGTAATGATAAAGAATCAAAGAAATTAAACAAAATGTCAAACCATATTAACAAAAAATTCATTTCTAAACAAACATTTGAAAACAACTTCAAAATCCCATTCAATGGTCTCCTTCTTTAAAAGGAAAAGTGACTTAAGAACAATCTAATTTAGTGTTTTTCTTACTTCATTCTTATTACAGGTATCCAAAAAAATACCTTTCCCCAAAAAGCTATGCTTGACTTTCTCAAAAAGAGAAGTTATATTGATTTCATCTCATATGGACAAACAACATTCTCCATTTATATTTTGATTGCAATCTAGAATCTTGATTCTTTGGAACTTCTGGGTATCAAAAGAACAGTATGGTGCCTCTCTCCCGTAAAATGCAGAGTCCCAAATTTTGGTATGCAACTTCAGCGAGTTCAGAGTATTCCAGAATCTTCAGTGGATCCACCCACCCCCGTTAAGAACTCTAGTGATGAAGAGGAGGTTTGTTTCTATTATTACATGTTATGCATCTTTCGAAAAGATAGTCTTCCTTAATAAGACCTTAAGCTCTGATATTAACTGGGGAAGCAGCTTCCCTTTACAACTGTCACTACTTCCTAGCTGCCATCCTGACAGCTAACAGAAAATTGAGAACTTCTTACCTCCGAGAAATTAACAGCCAAAGGAATGATTCCAGCCACGTAACATCCCACCAACATAGCCAGAGACAGCAGACTAATGGAGATGAAATCATCCATTCTGCCCTCCTTTATTCACCCACCACCAGACTACAAATTCTCGAGGCTTCGAAGGGTGCTTAGGTTCTTAAACGCGTGTGGTTGTTCAAAGACAACAAGTGGACTTTCAGTTCTTTGGTCCTCCCCACCGGCAGATGTGTTCACGAGGCACTTTTCTCTTGAACGTACCCGGAAACAGCCCCTTTTTGCTAATACTAGCACCAGAGAGAACTTTCAGCAATTTTAGGTCCCTGAACGTAAAATTTCCGATACCAGTCACTGGATTCCCGTGGGTTAACCGATGAGAAAAGTCAATGGGAAAATATGTGAGTGAGCGATTTCTTCAGTCGTCGGAATAAGGGTAGCACAATGGGCCTACTTCCTCCACGAACAGCGTTTCAGACGGCAGCAGAAAGGACGAAAACCCAAGCGAACTTGTTCGTTCTTCCAGCGGCCCTATCTCCCCGGGGCCGCCCCGCCTGTGATCCTCAGGCTGGTCTGGGACCAGCCCACCAATCCCGGCAAACTCTCTTCCGAGTCTAGAATGAGGAAAGGAGTCCTGCAGATTTCTAACGATGGGCCTTACGGGTTCAGCAGCGAAGCTGATACAAAGCTGTCTCTGCCCTATACCCAGTGCTGCCCATGTTACTCCACTCCGCAGGGCCTTGACCCGGAGCCACCGATACTACAGCTGCCATGGCCGCCAAGTGGCACCTCTTCCTTACCCCACTTCCGGATTGCCTTACCACCCCCTCCTTTAGAAGGGTACTTCCGGGTTACAACTGACCTATGCCCCGGGATTCTTATACTGCCGCCATTTTTGAGTGGGGCCATTGAAAGATGACTTGTATCACTCTCTATACCAGTGATCAATTTAGCCGCATGCATAATAACGAGAGTAAGGAAGACAGCGTCTTGAAAAAAAATGATTCTTTTTCAGTTCCGATACATTCCCCGTGGGTCTCGTCGCCCTTTTCCAAGATGGCTGAAACAGAGTCAGTATCTGCTCTAGCTGCCGGAAATACGTTAGTTTCTATGGTTCTTTCGCGGTGGCCTTCTGACGACTTCCGGCGGTTCCTCTCGCGGGGATTGGCTGTTGGCTGCGTTGCGGCTAAACTCGTGTGCGGCAGCGGAGTCGGCGGCGGAGTCGGCAGCGGCGGCAGCGAGAGTTTGGCGCGATGGTGAGAAAGGCCTAACCGGCTCCCCGAGCCCCCATCCTCCAGGGTGGCCCCAGCCCATACATCTTCTCCCCACCCAGTCCAGCGCGAGTATGCTGCTGCTCGGCCCTCCGGCGTGTGGGTCGACCCTTCCCCTTCCCGCCGCGGAGACGCTGGGCCTGGCGGTAGGCCCCGGAGCCAGGGTCCGCCCTGCGGTTGCGCGCCCGCCGGCTGGCTCGGGCAAGGCATGCAGTGCGGAGGATGCGCTTTCTCCCGATTGCTGCTTGGTAGAGGCAGGCGTGGGGAGGCTGCCTTTTCCCTCCAAACTCTCTAGCTTCCTGTGGGAACAATGGCCGAGAGATGTCTGATAATCCTGTCCCAAAGCTGACAGATTGAGTCTACTGCACCCAGCGTGTGGGCCAGGAGGGGTCGTCTTTGCTTTGTAGCGTGCTCTCTCAGCTATTCCCTTTTGTTTTTCTGTGCTCTGCTTTCTTGGAAAAATATGTAATATTCTTCCTCTTCTCTAAGACCTCCAGAGGCCTGGTTTGGTGTGGGGTTTTGGGGGGCTTTTTTCAGCCCGTAATCCTGTGCTTATCGTTATTTATATTCTCTTGGGGCTGGAGGCTAAAAAGATAGGTTCAGCTGAAGGTCCAGGTTCCTTAGAATCTGACCGGGTTGGTAGTGGAGTGGGTGGGAAGGGTTGTTTGCGGTTTTTTGTTTTTTGCTTGTGTGTGTGTATTTTGTAATCCGCAAAAAGGAGACGCTTACGGGGATTCTGAGGAGTCATGGTTACTTCCACACTTCAATTTTCGTTTTCTGGTTGCTGCAGTTATTAACAGATTATGCAGCTGTTGTTAACAAGGAACTTTTTCAGGTTGTCCTTTTCTGAATTTCAATGTTTGACCCAATATAATCTCCCAAAGAGGACTAGGAATTAGAAGACTGGGTTTCCAGTTCCTGTTTAGTTATAACTAGCAATGTGACCTTGGGCAAGTCGTTTCATCTCTGAGTTTCCTTCTTTCTCTGCCTTTTATTCACTATTTGGTATTGTATTAAAATGCTTAGATCAAAAGCTGGGAAAATGACAGCAGTTAATATCAACAACCCATTCTCGTTGAACAAATATCAGTGATAATTATCATTTCAAGTAAAATTAAAAATTGGAATTTGTATTTAAAGTGAACAATTACTGGTTCATAAGTCTTAAGTACTTTTGCTTTACTGAAGATACCAGCTTCAATTTCTCTTTTTTTTTTTTTTTTTTTGGTAGTTGGGGAGAAGCATTTGAAGCTAAAGAGCCAGTGTTATGTACTGTAGTATTTCTGCAACAGTAGAATGACTATTCTTAGGGTTCATGTTTGTGACACTTTTAAAACGTTAACAAAGCCAGATTAACTATTCATTAGAGTGAATCAAAGCCACTGGTAATCAGAGAGAATAAGGATTTTATTAAGGTAATTCTGCATAAATTTTATTTTTCTGATTTAGGTTTCACAATGTTATCTTCCTATTGTGGCAAATATAAATATATATATGTTTGCCTATATGTACTTACATTTTGTATGTGTGTGTCTGTGTGTGTATATATATATATATGGAACTGGTCATTCCCCTGAGAAAGAGTACCCTAAGGAAGGCCAGGACCAAATCTGTCCAGAAGAAGGAAAAAATTGATAGGGCAAATATATTTGGATTTTTGGTAAAACGAAAGGGTTCCAAAAATGGCTCCAATAAGAAGAAAGTGACCAAAATTGGTTTGAGAGGTATTATGATCTTAAACTGGTGACAGAAAGGCACTGCCACTTAAGAATAATAACCATTTTGACTACAGTTCTGTAAATTTAGTCATTTCTTGTTCTTAATTTTTAAGCCTTGTCTTTGGGCAGTAAGTACTGAAAACAGTAAACTTCACTTAGGTTCACTTTAAGGGTAGATATAAAAAGCATACTGTATAGTCATTTCCAAATCTTTACTCTCTTAAGTGACTTAATCCTTTATTTTGCATTAGAATTAAGAACAAAATTAATATAGTAGCAACTGGTATGGCTAGTGTATGGGGCAGGCCCTTTTGCAGGAATGCTAATGTAGTTTATAAATTAATTTTCTTCTCAACATACTGGTGACTTATAAAAACTTATAAATAACAAGTAATCTAATATACTGCTTTCTTTAGCTTTTACTCACTATTTAAGAAAGGCCTTGATTGTGTTCAGGTCGTTATAGGTGAGAATTAGTTTTCATCTCTTGTCATCAAGTTCTGTTTTATCTCAAATCCTCAAACTTTTAATCAGAATGACTCAGTTCTCGATGGGGAGGGAGGAGTACGATAAATTCCTTTGTTTTTCATATTATGTTCAAAGTACTGTTTTTGGGGTGATTATTCAGAAAGCCTAGGCATCAGCTATTTCAGTTGCAGATTGTTGGTGGTTAAAAATCTGATCATTTCAAAACAGTTTTGTTCCTGTAATTAGGAGATTTTGTTTGTCTGTTTTTTACCCAAAAATAATAGTACAGCAGAAGAGAAGAGAAAAATATGAATAGTTTGACTTAGGATTGGGTTTACAGTGAGGTTACATCATACTTGAAGTTAATTAATAAGCCTTACACACTTGGCAAAAAATTGGAAGGGGTTGTTCCCTGAACAGACCAGTGTTCTGGAGGCATTTTTGGTTGTCACACCTTGGCCAGGAGAGGGTGGGAGTGCAGGAACTACTGGTATTTAGTGGGAATAGACCAGGGATACTGCTGAACATTCTGCAATGCACAGGACAGCCTCTGCAACAAGGAATCTTCCAGCCCCAAATGTAATAGTGCCAAGGTTGAGAAACCCTAAAATAGACCCACTAACAAAAACATGCTCCCCAGTGAGGGTGAGATGGAAGATAAAAGTCTGTCATCTGCTGTTCTTTAGGCCTATTCACATCTCCTACAATGTGATCCTCTAGCTATTTTGTGTGATTCCAGAGTTTAAAAATACATAGCCTCTTAAGGTGAGTCATCTACTAGGTGAATAATTTAATGGATTTTCTAGGGTAGTGTTAACTATATGTACTAATTTTATATTGCCAATTTATCTTACGCCTTAATGTTTGAGTCTAATCCCTGGATAAGATGTGACTTCACTGTTGTGCTGAAGTTAGAAAAGGAACATAGATTGATGCAGTGCTTGCAGTCATTATAGTGTTTTCCTTTTTCTCTCCTTTCATCAGCCCATATCTGTTTTTATTAGGGACTTAATAGGGCTAGAGCTAGAAAGTGACCAATGGAGATAGAACACCTAAGCAGGTTTATAATCTGGCTAGGAAGATAGGTGCAAAAGAGAAAAAACAGTACAGGGTAGCTTATGCTGAGTACTTGCAGCCAGTAAGTGCAATAAAAGTTTGAGAAAGCACTCATTAAGGACTGGGAGGCTAAGAGAGACCCTACAGAAGGTAATCCAGCTTCTGGTGCTACACTTGGGCAAAGGCATAAGTATTGTAGAAGGAGCACCCTGATTAATAGTGTTTTAATAACCAATGATCATTTGTCATGAATGGAGATTCTATCTCATACTATGAATTTCTCAAATATGAGTTGGAAACTTATATTGAAATCACTTTTCTCTCCACAGTCTCACACCATTTTGCTGGTACAGCCTACCAAGAGGCCAGAAGGCAGGACTTATGCTGACTATGAATCTGTGAATGAATGCATGGAAGGTAAGTTTAAACACTAGTCGAGGGGTAGAAATCTTTGCGTTTGTTTCGGGGGTGGAGGGGTGTTGCGGGGCGGGGGTGGGGGCTGGACCGTAGAGACTCCCCATTCCCACACTAGCGTCCACACTGGCTTGTTGACGCTGGCCCAGGGTGAGAGTGGTAAGTACTGCAACTCTCAGGTGTCTTGGGTTTGTTTTTTCCTCCAGATTTCTTGCATTGTTAATTTGAGCAAGAAAAGTAGATATTTAGGACCGTATTTGTTGAATATTTGAAATATATATTATATATACTGTCTTTATCTGTTGCAAATATTACTTTACCTTTTTTTTTTTTTTTTTTTTTTTTTTTTGCTGTACGCGGGCCTCTCACTGCTGTGGCCTCTCCCGTTGCGGAGCACAGGCTCCGGACACACAGGCTCCGCGGCCATGGCTCGCGGGCCCAGCCGCTCCGCGGCATGTGGGATCTTCCGGGATAGGGGCACGAACCCGTGTCCCCTGCATCGGCAGGCGGACTCTCAACCACTGCGCCACCAGGGAAGCCCCATACTTTACCTTTTTTTAATCAAGCTCATTATATAATGACTTTCCCAAGCCTCTGATTGTTATGTAAATGTTCTGTTATTTGTTATGTTCTTTTGTTACTGTGTTATGTAAATATTTTACAGGTATTCCTTATATATATTGTGGTTAAACTCAAGCACTATAGAGTTGTTAAGGCAGGCCCGAGGAACCTAATAGTGCCTACAGAACCTAATGGTCTGCTTATTAAACAAATAAATGTTAAAAGCTGGTCCATCAGAATGTTAAAAAGTAAAAAATTCGCTCAGTGAATAAAGGCAAATGGAACCAAATCAGTATACTTTCTCGTGTACATTTGATAAGCTGGCACCACCCTGAAGGGAAGTATTAGCCCTCAGTAAACCATTAGATGAGAGCACGTAGATTGGATCATTGCAAATTTGATTCATCTTCACATTTAATCGTTATATCAAGTGAACCACCCTGCACCCTGTCTAGCAAGTTACACATTCTTCACTTCCTATAAAGATTGTACAGGAAGGTGTTTTTGCTGCTGGCGTGTCCCTGAATTTGTTGATTATCTGACGCTAACAGGGTTAGACTTAAAATCTCTTCATTTAAAACCAACAGTGGGTAGACCTGTGGGGGGGAAAAGCTACTTCTAGTAATTAGAGACAGCTTCTAAGCTGTCCTGATCCTGCCATCAGATTCTGCTCTAGAAGAGCAAGGCTCTTGTTCTTTTCTCAGGTCCCTTCCTCTGCTGATATCCTTACTTGCCATTAAGGTAGACTTTGTACGTACGCTGTCTTTTTAATGAATACACTTTATTTCTAGAGCAGTTTTAGGTTTAAAGAAAAATGGAACAGGAAGTACAGAGTGTTCCCATATTCTTCTCCCTAACCCCAGTTTCCCCTATTAATAAATCTTGCATTGGTATGCTACATTTGTTACAGTTGATGAACCAGTATTGATACATTATTATTAAAGTCCATAGTTTACATTAGAGTTCATTCTTTGTGTTGTGCAGTTCCGTGGGTTTTGCCAAATGCGTAATGTCATGTATCTACCATTACAGTATCATATAAAATAGGCTCACTGTCCTAAAAATCCCCTGTGCTCCACCTGTTCGTCCCTCTTCACCCCATCCCTGCCGCCTGGCAACCACTGGTCTCCCTGCTGCCTCCATTGTTTTTGCCTCGTCATAGAATTGGAATCATTGCCATATGTAGCCCTTTCAGACTAGCTTTTTTCACTTAGCAGTATGTATTTTAGGTTCTTCCATGTCTTCTTGTGGCTTGATAGCTCTTTTTTTTTCTTTTCTTTTAAAATTAGAAATGGTGGTTTATTTTCCATTTTAAAAGTTAAAATGGAAATACTGGAATCAGTTCTCACATGGTGGTTGCCAAATGGTAATTTGCTTTCTTATTTTTCTTTGTTATAGTAGTTAATGTTCCTCTGGAATACAGAGCTTTCCCTCCCCGCATCCCTTTTTTAAAATTAATAGATTTAATTTTTTTAGAGTAGTTTCAGGTTTATAGGAAAATTGGTTAGAAAGTACAGTTCTAACACACCCCTGCTTCCTTCCCACCCCCTCCCAGTTTTCCCTATATTTATATCCTGTATTAGTTTGATACATTTGTTAATTGTAGAATCAATACTGATACATTAATACCTAAAGTCTATAGTTTACGTTAATGTTTGCTTTGAACATTCTGTGGATTTTGACATGTGTAATGACCATTTACTACCCTAAAAATCCCCTGTGCTCCACCTACTCATCCATCTCTCCCCCCAAACCTCTGGCAACCATTGATCTTTATAATATCTCCATAGTTTCACCTTTTCCAGAATGTTGTATGGTTGGAATTATAATATGTAGCTTTTTCAGATGGGCTCTCTCACCTAGCAATATGCTTTTAAGGTTTCTCCATGCTTTTCGTGGCCTGATAGCTCATTTCATTTTATTGCTGAATAATAGTCCATTGTATGGATATACCACAGTTTGGTTATCCATCACCTATTAAAGGATATCTTGGTTGCTTCCAAGCTTTGGCAATGAATAAAGCTGCTATAAACATTACTGTGTTGGTTTTTGTGTGGACCTGAGCTTTCAACTCCGTTGGGTAAATACTGAGGAGTATGATTGTTGGATCCTATAGTAAGGCTGTATTTAGCTTTGTAAGAAACTGACAATTTGTCTTCAGATGTGGCTATATCATTTTGCATTCTCACCAGCAGTGAATGAGAGCTCCTGTGGCAGCATTTGGTATTGTCAGTGTTTGGGATTTTTTTGCCATTGTAATAGATGTATAGTGATATCTCATTATTTTAATTTGCAATTTCCTCATGTCGTGATGTTGGGCATCTTTTCATAACGCTTATTTTCCTTCTGTATATCTTCTCTGGTGAGGTATCTGTTCAAATCTTTTGCCCATTTTTTTTAATTGAGTTGTTTGTTTTCTTATTGTTGAATTTTAGGAGTTCTTTGTATATTTTTGATAACAGTCCTTTATCAGATATATGTTTTGCAAAGATTTTCTCCTAGTCTGTGGCTTGTCTTTTCACTTTCTTGATAGTGTCCTTTGACATACAAAAGGTTTAAATTTTGATGAAGTCCAACTTATCTAAGAAGCCGTTGCCTTATCCAAAGTCAAAAGGATTTGTGTCTGTATTTTCTTCCAAGGGTTTTTATAGTCTTGACTCTTACATTTAAGTCTCTGGGCCATTTTGAGTGAATATTTATACATGGTGTGAGATGGGTCCAAGTTCTTTCTTTTGCATGTGAATGTACAGTTGTCCTAGCACCGTTTGTTAATAAAACTACTCTTTGTCCATTGGATTGTCTTGGTCTCCTTGTCGAAGAGCAGTTGACCATAGATGTGAGGGTTTATCTGTGGACTCTTGCTTCTATTCCATTAATCTGTGTGCCTGTCTTTATGCATAAGCAGTACCACACTGTCTTGATTACTGTAGTTTTGTAATAAGTTTTGGAATCAGGAAATGTGAGTCTTCCAACTTTGTTCTTTTTCAATATTGTTGACTATCCTGGACCCCTGTATTTCTGTATCAAATTTAGGATCAGCTTCTCAGTTTCTGCAAAAGTACCTTGGATTTTGATATGGATTGTGTTAAATTTATAGATCATTTGGGGGAGTATGACCATCTTAATATTGAATCACCCATTCCATGAACATGAGATAGCATTCCATTTATTTAAATCTTTACTTTCAGTGACATTTTACAGTTTTCAGTGTGTGTCTTGTGTCTTTTTTATTAAATTTATTCATAAGAATTCTTTTTTGATGCTATTTATTTCATTTTCAGATTATTGTTGGGGTATAGAAATATTGATTTTTGTATATTGATCTTATATCATGCAATCTTTTGCTGCACTCATTTATTAGTTCTAATAGTTTGTGTTTTGTAGTTTCCTTAAGATATTCTGTATGTAAGATCATGTCATTTGTGAATAGAGATAGGTACACTTCTTCCTTTCCAATCTGAATGCTTGTTATTTCTTTTCCTTGCCAAATCAACCTGACTAGAACCTCCAATACAATGTTGAATAAGAGTGGCAAGAGCAGATATTCTAGTGTTCTTCTCATCTGAGTGGGAAAGCATTCAGTCTTTCACCGCTAAATATGATGGTAACTGTGGGTCAGTGCTACAATGAAATTTCCTTCATTGTGAAAGGTTTTTACTTCCTTTCCATTTCACCCTTTCTGTTCAGGAACTTATGAGTGATGTTTCTGATCACAGTGTGTGTACCAGTACCAATCAAAAACCCTTCCTAAGGGACTTCCCTGGTGGCGCAGTGGATAAGACTCTGTGTTCCCAATGCAGGGGGCCTGGGTTCGATCTCTGGTCAGGGAACTAAGTGCCACAAGCTGTGCGCGGTACAGCCAAAAAAAAAAAAAAAAGTTTTATTATTAAGACACAAAATACCAACATTCTGGTGAATTTATAAAATTTTTAAAAATTTGCTAGTGGCAACAGTGAAAGCAAAGGTGATCAACTTACTGTTCTTTTCCCAGCCCAACTTTATAAAAATAAATATGATATTAGCATATAACACCACTCATACCTAAAATTCATACAATTGTAAGATCTTGGTCTTCCCCTCCCTCTTAGGTGTTTGTAAAATGTATGAAGAACATCTGAAGAGAATGAATCCCAACAGCCCCTCTATCACATATGACATCAGTCAGTTATTTGACTTCATTGATGACCTGGCAGACCTCAGCTGCCTTGTGTAAGTATTAACCACCATATCTCTTAAATTGTAGTTTTCTATTGTTTGTTTGTTTGAGGCGATTTATGGTATTGGGAACTCACTCTGCCTGACACTGATCGTTGTGTTTTGCTTACTATGTATTAATTAATATTTCTTCTGCATGTGGCTCATCAATTAAGTTGTCAACATAAAGCTAAAGGCACAGGAAAATCTTAAGAACTTTGCTAATTGATGCAGTTAGTATGCATCAACTTTGAACTGAGAACTTTGTTCCTTAAACTTAATAATCTTTTTCTTAGTTTTTTTTTTTTTTTCCCCATTATAGTCTTTATCCTAAAGCAGTTGGCTTTGGATTAAAACTAAGATTATTCTGTTTTCATGACATTATTTTTAGAATGTAAATATATATAGGACTGAAATGGAATTTAATTTTAATTCCACCCAGTGTTAATCAAGTATATTTTGGCATGTTAGAATGAGATTTTTTTTATAGATGCTTATGTTTTCTATTCTCAGAGGTTTGTCAAATTAAAATTTTTTTCCTAATATATTATGCTTGTTATAATTTATTTCAATAATTACTTATCACCACTATTACTAAGGAGCAAGTGAGTCTCCTCAACATTTTTGGACAAGAGCCTGAGTATAAGTACAGCTAATTTTAAAGGAGAAAATGGAAGTACCTTATAATGAGATCTTCAGCCACCAGATGCCTTAATGTTTATTACATGCCAGACACTGTGCTAGAAGAAAAAAAATATTTTTCAGTGGTGAAAAACATATAGGTCCTACTCTGAGACACTTGCTGGATCACCACTGGAGCCACGCCTGGACTTGCTGTCTCACCAAAGATTGCTGGTGAAAATAAGCATTTCCTTGCAATTTTTGAGTTTTGTTTTCTGCATCTCTTCATTGTGTTTCACTTATAGCCATTTCATTTTGCTCACTCAGAACATTCAAGTGATCCAGTTCTGGTCTTTAATGAAATGTGTTTATAATTTTATTATTTTAATACAAAAACTCAGAAAACTGTTGAGGCCAATAGAGCTATATATATTACACTATGTTGGTTTGTAATGACTATAGTTGATCTGTTTATTGCCTGACGCACACAGAAAGAGACACATACATATTCATTTAACAAATATTTATTAAGTGCCAACTATGTACCATGTGTGTTCTAGGCACTGGGGATTGAGCAGTGAATAAATCAGGTTAAAAGGAACCCTGTGAAGCTGCAGAAGAATAAGTGAGAGGGAGAGTAAAGGGAGATGAATTTGGTGGGGCAGAGAGGGTGATATCCTAGAAGCCAACTCAAAAGTATTTCATATTATTGGTAGATCAAATTAATGAGGACTGAGAACTGACTCTTGGTTTAGCCGTGTGGAAGTGTTTGGTGACTTCCAGAGCAGTTTTGGTAGTGTGACAGGAGTAAAATCTTTATATATTCCAGTGAATTTAAGTTAATGAGAAGAGAGAAATTGTAGGCAGCCAACACAGACAACTTTATTGAAGAATTTAGCTCAGAAGGAGAGCAGAGAAATGGGGTTATAGCTAGAGAAAGGAATACTTTTTTTTCCCTTTAATTTTGTTTTTAAGCTGAGAGAAATAATGGTAAGTTTGCAGGCTGTTGGGATGATATATAGTAGAGAGGGGAAAATTGATGGCTTTAGGTAGGATCTTGGACAGTACATTAATAGTAAAGTAGGAAGGATGGGCAGATATGGTGGAAGCTTGGGGAAGTTGTTGTCTAATTGCTTTAGTTACCTCAGGAAAATAGGAAGAAGGACACCATTTGAAATTAAGGATGAGGGAGGAGGTGTCTGAGGCTTGTGAAAAGAGGTAAGAAATTATCTAGGAGGGTGAAGGGATTAGGGAGTGTGTGGTTTAAGAGGTACTTGAGGGCTTCCCTGGTGGCGCAGTGGTTGAGAGTCCGCCTGCCGATGCAGGGGACACGGGTTCGTGCCCCTATCCCGGAAGATCCCACATGCCGCGCAGCGGCTGGGCCCGCGAGCCATGGCCGTGGAGCCTGTGTGTCCGGAGCCTGTGCTCCGCAACGGGAGAGGCCACAGCAGTGAGAAGCCCGCGTACAGCAAAAAAAAAAAAAAAAAAAAAAAAAGAGGTACTTGATAATGAATTTAAAGTTAAATTAATCATGTGATAATAGTTTTTTCCTAGTCACTCTTAACCTGAATGGTTACAGGTGAGTCTCTACAGGTAGAGAATCAGCAGAGATTTTGCTAACAGTTGAGGATGTATGCAAGGGAGTATTAATGCAAGGGACTGAATGACCAAGTAGAGGTTGGGTTGGGGTGGGGACAGGTAGGATCAATTAATTACAGGTCACAGTGGGGTCAGAGGGTTGTTGAAGGTGGGGTATTGGGAAGTAGTGATCAGAGAACAAGGTGCTTGAAATTGGGAGATTGAAGTTGCTGGTAATGAGAAGGTATAGGGATCTGGCCAAGGAAGGGCAGGAGATGAGATCATTGGAGGAGAGGAGTTCAAGGAACTGAGAGGCCCAGATGTCGGCAGGATCATCTAGTGGATATGAAATCACCAATAATGTGTTTATTTACTTTCTAGAACTTGAGAACAGGGAGCTTTGTTTTTGTTCACTGCTGCATCCCCAGTGCCTAGAATAGTATTTGGCACATAGTTGATATTGAGTAAATATTGGCTGTTAAAATACATGTCATCAATATAATATGATTTGAGGCATAGCTTTTTAAAATTATTGGTAATCTTCCTTTTCTCTCATTTGCATTACAAAGCTACAGTCGGAAATGATAGGATGGTCTAAATAAAAGTGAAAGAATCTAATATGACTTCTTTCATGCTAAATTTTGCAGTGTCTTATATTCTCAGAAATCTTGGAAATTATTTATCTGATTAAGCTGTGGGTATTTTATTTTATTTTTACACTGTGATGGAGAGTTTTTTATTTGTTTGTTTTTGTTTTTTAATATATCTATGTTCTAGGTGTATTTGGTGAAATATTCACACTTGAACTTAAACATTGGATGTTTCAGTTGGAACTTAAAATTTTAACAGAGCTAGTGTGCATATTCTCATTTCATTCTTTAAATGAATTGTTGATTTTATTTTAAAAATTAACAGCTGTCGGGCTTCCCTGGTGGCGCAGTGGTTGAGAGTCCGCCTGCCGATGCAGGGGACACTGGTTCATGCCCCGGTCTGGGAAGATCCCACATGCCGCGGAGCGGCTGGGCCCGTGAGCCATGGCCGCTGAGCCTGCGCGTCCAGAGCCTGTGCTCCGCAACGGGAGAGGCCACAACAGTGAGAGGCCCACGTACCGCAAAAAAAAAAAAAAAAAAAAAAAAAAAAAATTAACAGCTGTCTTTCTGATTCTATAAAAATCACTTATTGAGACATTGGGAATCTAATCCTGATGGTTTGGGATGTGGCACTCATTCGCAACAGATGGGGAATTACTTACAACCTTGGGAGGTTATGGTTAAGATCTAACTGGAGTTTTAGGATTAGACATAGCTGAGTTTGAATCCTGGCTCTGTCATTTGCTAGCTCCCTTGGGCAAGTTAGCTTAATACTGCTAAACCTCAGATTGCTAATTTGTAAAGTTTAGATACATCTGCCTCACAGGACTACTGGTGAGGATGCAGTGCTTACTTAGCACAGCAGTATCAGGTATATGGCAGGAACTCCATTTTTAACTAGGTTGACATCAGGCAGGGTTTTATTTTTAATTACAATGAGTAGGTTGGTTCTTTAAAATTTGCCACAAGTAGAATGATAGTTTCAAATTTCACAAGTGAGTTAAATTGTACTGTTAATGAATAAAGAGGTGTTATGTTGGTTTTTTGACAGTGAAACTCACACAGAGTAAAATAGTAGCTTTTATAGGGACATACTACAGGTATGTCATTAGTGATAGAATATAACATTTCTAACTTTGTGCCATTAAATGTAAACCAGAAGCTACATCTAGCATGCTAAAATAATTTCTAATACTTGCATTATTAAAGCAAAACAGAGGAAATACATCTTTAATTATATATATTATATACAATTATATATATTATAATAATTATTTAATTATTACAGATAATTCTTTCTAAGCTGTAGTAGTTCAGATAGTATAAAAGAGAGATTAATGGTAATCTATAGTTTTTAATTGTCTGAAAAACTGTAAACTGTAGCTGTTTATGTTTCTATCTCTAATGTTGAACTTTTGGCCTTTGAAAACTTTCAGAATCAAATTTGGATTTAGAACCATTTTGCTCATATGACTTTGTTATTTGGATGTTCCAGAGAAATAAGATTTCCAAAATTGCTCCCAAAGAGGTCACCTATTGCCATGGCATTTCCTATGACAGCACTTCCTGCCCCTCTCCTTAATCAGGGATTGTGACTTGGCCTGTTATTCCTCAGACCAAGAATTGAGTTCATTTTTGGTTTGTAATTGTTGTGTACTCGTTGCTTGTATTAAGTTTAAATGGCAAGACATTTTTAATTATTTATTCTTAAACCGGTAGAGGAAGAATGGAATAAATAAGATACTTTGTTGATATAATTAAACCCAAAACAAACTGACCATGCATTAATAGTAAAATTTATTCATGAAGGATTTGTATTTCATATATTTGAAATCAGAGTACACATTTCTTCACAGTTCTGTGATCTGTAAGGTGGGTTTTTTTGTTTTTTGTTGTTTCGTTTTTTTTTTGTTTTCTTTTTTAAATAGGCTTTTTTAAAGATTAAGATAACAGCCTGTTGGCCTTTCGGAAGATGAGGGCTTTTCTTGTTTGCTTAGAGACAGAGGGACATTTTTATCCTTAGTTATTGTAATAAGGAAGGTACTCCTTCCTAATCAGGAAGACAGCTTGATATCAGTGAAGACCCAGCTGATTTCCCTGCTCAGATCCACAGCTTCTGTTCTTGCATAAACCTGCACTTATTTTTATTCTTTTTTGGCTATGCTGTAGGGCATGTGGGATCTTAGTTCCCTGACCAGGGATCAAACCCGCACCCCCTGCACTGGGAGCGTGGATTCTTAACCACTGGACCGCCAGGGAAGTCCCTAAACCTGCACTTACTGACCATAATAGTAGGCTAAAAGATTTATCTGTACCAACAGCTAGGGATTTTATTAATGTACTTAACATTTAATTGTCTCATTTTCAAGTGTCAGTTAACAGCCATCAACATACAGCTTTCCATAAAGAAGGCATTATTAACTATTTCTTAAGTTCGAAAATAGCATGCAAGTTGATGGATTCTAAAGTGATCTTGGTGGGGGGAATGATCTAAATAAGGCTGTCCCACCCAGATATTGTAGTTCTGAAAAATTCTTTTCCTTTTTTATTTCTGTTCCAGTGTTAATATAAATATTGTAGTCTATTCTGCCCTACCTTGGAGTAGACTAGATTAGCACTTATTTAATTAGGACATATGAGCAGAGGATAGTCAAAGAACATTGGTTTAGTTTTTAGAGTATTTCTCATTGTAACAAAAGGACATTAGTAAAAAGCCAAATGTTTTGTAAAAGTAGAAAGCTTATGCTTTTTTTCTTTTTTTTTTTTTGCGCGTTACGCGGGCCTCTCACTGTTGTGGCCTCTCCTGTTGCGGAGCACAGGCTCCGGACGCGCAGGCTCAGCGGCCATGGTTCACGGGCCCAGCCGCTCTGCGGCATGTGAGATCTTCCTGGACCGGGGCACGAACCCGTGTCCCCTGCATCGGCAGGCGGACTCTCAACCACTGCGCCACCAGGGAAGCCCGCTTATGCATTTTTAATAAACCAGATTCTGACCTTACCATTCAGAGGAAGAATATGATAATGGTGAAAAATTCCTACTTTGGAGTTTGTTTTTCTTCAAAAATTGGGTCGTAGGTTTCTAGCTTAGTGGTTCACGGTAAGGACTCTGGCCTGGAGTGTTTAAACTTTCACTCCTTGCCTGAAGTCACTTAGCTAATAAGTTACTGAACTTTTTTGAGCCTTGGTTTCCTCCTTTATTAAAAAAAGGGATAGGGCTTCCCTGGTGGCGCAGTGGTTGAGAGTCCGCCTGCCGATGCAGGGGACACGGGTTCGTGCCCCGGTCTGGGAAGATCCCAGTATGCCGCGGAGCTGCTGGGCCCGTGAGCCATGGCCGCTGAACCTGCACGTCCGAAGCCTGTGCTCCGCAACGGGAGAGGCCACAACAGTGAGAGGCCCGCGTACAGCAAAAAAAAAGGATGATAATTTTATCTACTCACAATGTTGTAAACAGGATTAAGTGAGTTGATTCAGATGAGTGCCTAAAGCAATACCTAGCAGTTGGCAACTTCTTAATAGGTATTTACTATCATTTGTATTTATATGTATATAATTTTTTGCTGAGAAGCTAAAAACTGAGACTTCTGGGTAAATTGAAACAATAATTGATAAATTAGATATTTCATTTTTCTAGGGCATCCCTAAGGGTTTGTTTGTTTGTTTTAAGGCAAGTTGCATCCTTCGCCTCTCTTGAATGCCATGCAATGTTTCCACCAGATGGTGCACATGACTTTGAAACACTGTGATGTGCCTTGTATTTGTGCAATCTCTGCTTACTTATTGTCTGCTTTTTTTATACTATAGCTTTAGTTTTTTTTAACTCCAAAAAAATGAATTTATTGCTTAACCAGCTAGATTTCAGTTGTAGGTCAGCTGGAATGTTTCTATTTTTTGAGTCCTCTAAAGATACCTTGAGTGATTTGGCTATTAAGTTGATGCCTTGTACTCCCAGAACCCTGGAATCCTATTGGATTTTCATTGCTAATGCTACTCCTTGTACTCCAGACCCTTCCCAGCCTCTAGCATTGTTTATATTAAAAAGTAAATCCTAAAATATTGGATGTATGTAAAAGTATTTCCTTCTGTTAATACTTTTCAGGGAAGAAATCCTTGTGGCAGTAACATGTTAAAGGTTTTTTTTTTTTTAAGTTGATTCAAAGTAAATTTAGCAAATTTGAATTAGTGTTCAATTTTTGTTTTTTAATCACTAAAAGAACCATAAAAATAGTAACTATGTAGGAGAAAGAACACATGGTTTCTGGTCATACTTTGTCAAGAAGTAGATGTGTAACATTACACATTTAACTTAAGATCTCTAGGCCTTGGTTTCTTTTTCTGCTGTAAGATGGTACTAGGTGATCTAAACTTCATATCGCTTAAAATTCAACAGTTATGTAATCAGCTCTTTTACATTTAAATTAAGTTCATGTATGAACATGTGCACATCTGTGCCATCATTGGGCAGTTATGATTTCAGGTTTTAAAAACATGACAGTAAATTGACCATTGTAACTTTGCTTGTTACCTTTCTGTTCCTCAGTTACCGAGCTGATACCCAGACATACCAGCCTTATAACAAAGACTGGATTAAAGAGAAGATCTACGTGCTCCTTCGTCGACAGGCCCAACAGGCCGGGAAGTAGTTGAGTTTGGAAGCGTTAGGGGGATGGGGGTGGACTTGGAACACAGGTGTGTACAGTGTGCTGTAGTAGAAGTTTTGTATTATAGTAATCCTGTTTCCATTTTGGTACACTCTAGCCAGGATTGAATGTATTAGATGAAATCTGAGGATCTTGTTCAATCTGAAGCCCCCTTTGTCCCCTTCTCTCCACTCCTTTTTTTTTTACTTAAAACATTTTTATGATGATTTAGGTGGAAGTTGGTTTTTGTAAGTTAATGTTGGTTCCAGTCCTTCAGATCTGCTTTATAACATTCACTGTACTAACCCTTCTTCAAATCAGGGTGGGGGTGGTGACGCGGTTTAGTTATGTCCTCAAGACAAAGTCTTAGTGAGAAAAAAATAAATGTTCTTTAGTTATATTTTCCCCGAGTGATTTTTTTTTTTTTGGTCTCTGAACTGAATTGGATTTTCTTGCCAAAGCATTATCAGTTTCTAAACCAGTAGCCTGGTACATAGTGAATTTGAAGAAAACCTATATGTGTGCTGAATTTGTTTTGCTGTGGCTTATATGAAGCTAAAGAGCTTTTACCTCACTTTTCCATCCTTGTAAGTGAATCTCAATTGAATCTCCAACAGTACCTACTGTTGATGCAAACATTATGAAGCTCTTTCTGGGGACGTAGCTTATCTACAGCAGCAGCCAGGTTAATTCTTAGCTTTGGTGATGTACTTCTTCTGGAAGGTCCTTGTGCCTTCTCATAGCCTTCAGCAGTTGAATGCTGATTACCACTCCTGTATAGAAGCTATGAGGGTGAGGGAAGGACCACAGAGAAGTACAAGATAATCTTGGTTTTAGTGTAAAGATTGTGGTCACATTGTGACTTGAACATACACTACATTGTACCTCCAGTCATATATGAAAACATTCCCTGATTCTACTATTATCACACTTCACCAATAGCTAATAATATCTTTACACACTATAAGATTGGCAGTTTTTTTGGAGGCTTCATGACTGGCCTTATATTTCCCTTGTTCCCACCCTCACTTCCACATTAGAGCTTTAACTGTTTTGTTTTATGCAGAATGAAATTATATGTGTAGCTGTAGTTAATATTTCACTGTGAATCAGCTAATTTTTAAAGCTAAAATGTTCTCAGGAAAAAATATAGATCCAAAAGTAAGTCAGATTGGGCTTCCCTGGTGGCACAGTGGTTAAGAATCCACCTGCCAGTGCGGGGGACATGGGTTCGAGCCCTGGTCCAGGAAGATCCCACATGCTGCGTAGCACCTAAGCCCATGCACCACAACTCTGAAGCCCTCGCACCTAGAGCCCGTGCTCTGCAACAAGAGGAGCCACCGCAATGAGAAGCCCACGCACTTCAGCTAAGAGTAGCCCCCGCTTGCTGCAACTAGATAGAGGAAGCCCATGTGCAGCAACGAAGACCCAACACAGCCAAAAATAAATAAAAAAAATTTTTAAACCCAACAGATTAGACACTGCAGAATAAAAGTGCAATGAACTTGAAGTTAGAGCAATAGAAACTTAAACACTGAAGCATAGAAAGAAATTGGGGGGATAAAAAAGCCTCAGTGACCTGTAAGATAATAAAAAATTGTCTAAAATGTATAATTGAGAGTCTCAGGAAAAAGGAGGATGTGGAGAGAACAAAATGTTGAAGAAATAATGCCAGAAATTTTCAAATTTGATGGCAACTCTAAACTCAGATTCACAAAGCTCAACTAACCCTAAGTATGATAAATAAAATACACACATCATAATTAAATAGCTAAAAACTAGTGATAAAGAAAATCTAAATAAATGCTGGAGTGGGTGTGGAGAAAAGGGAACCCTCTTGCACTGTTGGTGGGAATGTAAATTGATACACCCACTACGGAGAACTGTATGGAGGTTCCTTAAAAAACTAAAAATAGAACTACCATATGACCCAGCTATCACACTACTGGGCATATACCCTGAGAAAACCATAATTCAAGAAGAGTCATGTACCAATATGTTCATTGCAGCTCTATTTACAATAGCCAGGACATGGAAGCAACCTAAGTGTCCATCGACAGATGAATGGATAAAGAACATGTGGCACATATATACACTGGAATATTACTCAGCCATAAAAAGAAATGAAATTGAGTTATTTATAGTGAGGTGGATGGACCTAGAGTCTGTCATACAGAGTGAAGTAAGAAAGAGAAAAACAAATACCGTATGCTAACACATATATATGGAATCTTAAAAATAAATAAATAAATGGTTCTGATGATCCTAGGGGCAGGATAGGAATAAAGATGCAGACGTAGAGAATGGACTTGAGGACACCGGGAGGGGGAAGGGTAAGCTGGGACGAAGTGAGAGAGTAGCATTGATACATATACACTACCAAATGTAAAATAGATAGCTAGTGGAAAGCAGCTGCATAGCACAGGGAGATCAGCTTGGTGCTTTGTGACCACCTAGAGGGGTGAGACGGAGGGTGGGAGGGAGACGCAAGAGGGAGGGGATATGGGGATATATGTATACATATAGCTGACTCACTTTGTTATACAACAGAAACTAACAACAGTGTAAAGCAACTATACTCCAATAAAGATGTTAAAAAAGACAAAAACAAAATCTTAGCAGCCAGAGGAAAAACGCAGATTGCATACAGAGGAACAAACGTAAGAATGACAGTAGAATTCTCATCCGAAAGAATACAAGCCAAAAGAATGGAATGACATTTTTTTGATGCTAAGAGAAAAAACTGTCAACCTAAAATTCTATATTCATTGGACATATTAAAAAAAAAAGGCAAAATAAAAGATTCTTCAGACAAACAGAATCTGAGATAATTGGTTGCTAGCAAACTTGTACTACAAGAAATGTTAAAGGAAGTTCCTCAGGCAGAAGGAAAATAAAAACAGCAACTTGGATCTACACAACAACATGAGAAGCACCAGAAATGGTAAATATGTGGGCAAATAGACTTTTTTCTCGTTTTTAAATTTTCTAGTAATTTACTGTTTAAAGATGTACTGTGTGTTTGTTAACATCTAGAATTCGATAACAATTGTGTGAAGGACAGTAGGGCAAAATGGAAATACATGCTTGAGAGATTTTCAATACCGACATGAAGTGGTATAATATTTGAAGATGTACTGTGAAAAGTGAAAGATACTGTAAACCTGAGTGCAATCACTTAAAAAAAAAACCCTCAATTCAAAAGAAGGCAGGATAATGTGGAAGCCTGGGGTTGGAGGGGTTGCCATGGTAAAGCTAACTTCTCACCCACATGCATTTGTTGTGGAGTATCTACTCTGTTCCAGGACACCCAGAAGAAACAACAGGTGGTCAAATAGATAACAAATAGCAAAATGGTAGATTTAGACCCCATCATATTGGTAATTACATTAAATGTAAATGGTCTTAACCCTTAAATTTAAAGATTGGGAATGTCAGACTAGATCAATAAAGCAAGACACAACTATATGCTAAACCCACTTTAAATATAAAAGTATAAGAACAGGTTAAAAGTAAAAAGATGGGGGAAAAATATGCCATGCAAACACTAAGCTTAAGAAACTGACAGATACAGTCAGTATCAGACAAAAGCAGACTTCATAATGAGGAATGTTACCAGGGATAAAGAGGGATGTATAATCATACAAGGGTAAATTTACCAAGAGACATAATCTTAAATATGCCACTCAATAACGGAACTCAAAATATATGGAGTGAAGAACTTTCCGGGAGATTCTGACGTGCTCATTCTGAATGTTGCACCTAAGTCTGCACCTAAAATGCAGGTGTACGTCAGTGCACTTTGACATTCTGCGGTTTAAACAAACTTCCAGGTGCCCACGCGTTGGGAGGCAAGATATCCTACACCACACTGCTTTCCAGGAGATAACATAGGAAAGTGCCTGGTGTGTATTAGATGTACAGTAAATAGTGAATCTGACTAAACATTGTGAAGTACATAATTGACTACAAAAATGAACAAAGAATGATCTTAGTATAGATCTCACCATCTAGTAGAGGGTAGATAAGGGCATAACTTTAGTACAAGAAACAATATAAAATTTTTATGGGAGGGAATTCTAGGCTGGGGGAGGGGAGAGTTAAGGTGACAAGGGATCACAGGTAACAAGCATACTATCAAAAGGCTAACTGAGCTCTGGACTAGACACAAAGGCAAGTGAAAGACGGGCTAAGAGATGAGGGGCTGAGAGACTGAAATCAAGAGGACAATTAGGAGATGGAGAGGTTGGAAGAAGCTCGATGGTCTGGGGAATTTCAGTGAAAGAAAATGTAGAGGATGATAGTTTCTTAGTGATTCACTTTCCTGTCTCCTCCACTATATAGTTTGACTTGTAAGCCTGAGCTAAGAAAGATACTTTACCTTTGGAGAAAATAGTAATTCCTTCAGCTACATTTAGAGGTGCTGTGTCAATTTACCTAGCACACTCCTTTCTGTTTCGTAATTCAGTGCTTCAACAGGATGTTCAGTTTCAGGCATATTGTGAAGAGCTTGGTTTAAAAGTCTCTTCTGTGCCAGAGGTAACTTTATGCTTTTCAAGAGAGTAGGGAGAAGGCTAATGAGAACTGATTACATCACGTAACTGAGATGGGCCCTGTGTCCTTGTCAACAGGTGTTTGAATTTAAGGTCTCTGGATTGTAATTTAAGAGAGATGGGGTAGATCATGGTTTCTTCCTCGGAAGCCTGAGGTTGGAGGGGTTGCCATGGTGATGCTAACTCCTACCTTCACTTACTAGCATTTGTGGTGGAGTATCTACTCTGTTCCAAGACCCACCCAGGCTTGGTCGACTATATTGCCCCCTAGTCTTTGAGGGAAAGCGTATGTTTGAGTCTTTTAGTACTGCTTCAGGATGAACAGTTTGAAGAGCACCAGACAATGCTGGGCCCCTTCTCTCCAAAGTCCTGGCCATTGATTACAGAGATTGCTTTGTCCTTGACACTGTCCGTGAACACAGAAGCCTGTTAGAAGCATGGTCACCCGCTTCCTTTCACCTACAAAGCAATTCCAGAAAGGATTACCTTAATGATCTTCCCAATGATTAAGCAAATCCCAGTGGGAGGGACTTCCCTCGTGGTCCAGTGGGTAAGACTCTACACTCCCGATGCAGGGGGTCCAGGTTCAATCCCAGGTTGAGAAACTAGATCCCACTTGCATGCCACAACAAAAGATCCCGTGTGCCACAACTAAGACCTGGCGCAGCCTAAATTTAAATAGATAAGTAAATAAATAAATAATTTAAAAATCCCAATGGGAAGTGGCCGTTGTACTGACAGAAGGGGAGTTAGCCTCATTCTCCCTTGAGAGGAGTGTTACTAAAGGATTTGAAGGTACAGGTACTAATGAGGGCAAATGCTCTTCAGCATGAGGTCCTGATACAACGCTAAGGGATTTAAGACGGAAAGCCTTGATACCCCAGTATTTGGTGGCTTCTCTGAGCCAGGCCCTCTGGGTCTATTCAAGTACTTGGATTGAGAAATTACATCTTTCCTTCATGTAAAAGGCTGATGATCACTACTTAAACAGCGGAGCATTTGAGGCCTTTGTGACCTGTACATGAACAGTGACCATCTCTGTAATATTGCCCAGTAATTCCTGCAACTGACCATCCTAGTTAGGGGGATTCTGCAGTTCGTATAAAAGATTCTGTACCAGTGCTTCAAGGGACCACCCAACATTGAGCCGGTGTTGGTATCAGCATGGAGCATGCTGTCCTGAGAGCTCATGGCTAGGACGGTCACTCAGGCTCCCCACGTGGACAGATTCTTCGCCCCACTGGGCTCTGACAGCCGCCACCTGGCTACCCTCTGCACAGGCCTCTCCCCACTTAGCTCTGATTCCCACCTAGGCCACTCATGGAGAGGCCCCTCTCTCTGCTCTTCCACAAAGATGATTTCGCATGGTAAACACTTATATGACCAGCTGCCCTAATAGCTGTCATGCTGTTTACGTCCCATTTTTAGTGCCATTTTTAGTGTTTAACTTAATCCTCAAGATAAATGTAGAGCTCAGTAAGTAATAACTGTTACTACAAAACAAACTCCTAGGGCTTCCCTGGTGGCGCAGTGGTTGAGAATCTGCCTGCTAATGCAGGGGACACGGTTCGAGCCCTGGTCTGGGAGGATCCCACATGCCGCGGAGCAATTAGGCCCATGAGCCACAACTACTGAGCCTGTGCATCTGGAGCCTGTGCTCCGCAAAGAGAGAGGCTGCGATAGTGAGAGGCCCGCACAACGCGATGAAGACTGGCCCCCACTTGCCACAACTAGAGAAAGCCCTTGCACAGAAACGAAGACCCAACGCAGCAAAAATAAATAAATAAATTACTAAACTCCTACCCCCAACATCTTAAAAAAAAAAAAAAAAAAAAAAAACTCCTAGAGTTTTGTGCACTATTCTCTCTCTATATATGTTATAGTTTAATAAAATGTATTCCCCAGAAGTATTTAATACTGTTATTAAAACAATACTTCCAGAAAGAAGTCTAAAAAATTCACGTTACCATGAAGTTATCCCTGTACCTTAGTAGAGGCCTGGGACCCTATGGCAGCCGATCAGACAAAGAATCTGTTTCACCTCCCAACACTTCTTGGTTCTCTAATGGGCTATCCTTGCAGCACTGGGAAATGCCAAAAGGTCTGATAAAAATGTGAGGGCTGCTGTTTAACTTCTCTTTTAGCCTATTTCAAGAAATGTTTTAAACATACTAGAGTTGCTAAGATATTGGTGATGATCCCAGTGTGGGCACAATCTTGCTTTGCTTTGATCTTTTTCCTTTTTTGTTCCTTTGCATTTGACACATTATTCCTTGAGGGATGAAGGGTAAAGGAGGTGGGAGTGCGGGAGCCTCCTTTGCTCACTAGTATACGATTCCATCAGTGTTAAGGAATTGTGAAGTTCCTTAGGTTTGATAATGGTATTGTGCTTTTTTTTAAATTATTATCTTTTGGAGCATGTACTGAAATATTTACAGATAAAATGACGTAATATCTATGATTTTTTTCAAAATAATCCAGTGGAATGATGTAGAAGAAATAAGGTTAGTCATAATTTAATAATTGTTGAAACTGGGAGATGGGCATTAATCTCTGCTTTTTTATATGCCTGAAATTTCCCATAATGAAAAGCTTAAAAGAAAACTGATAACACAGTTACAATCTTGCCACTACTGTGCTAGTGGGCCATAGGTAGCTGTAATGCTGATCATTTGTGAGGCTGGCAGTGAGCACTCGTCCCTTACCCCTGTGTAGTGCTTGGCTATTTACAGCACCTCATGTTCACTACTCCATTCCACCTGCCCAGCTCCCTCGAAACCTGAGCTCAGAAGAGGGCAGGCTGAATTCTTAAAGCAGGACATATTTGGGTCGCAAAAGAAGGCTTTGCTCTGTACATGTTGGCCACTGTAGCAGGAAGAGCTTACAAGGAAGCCTAGCTAGCTATGCTGTGTCAGGCTGGCGTTCCCTCAAGCCCAGGAGCAGCTTGGGATGTTTGGAGCCACTGAAGCTGAATTTCTGACACGTGTTAATGAGCTTTGCTCAGGGATGTAAACAGAGTCAGCCCTTCAAACTAAATTTTGGTGGAATTTAACAACCTTTGCTTAACCATCTCCCTAGACTGCTTCTGGGTGGACACAGAGTGTCAATCTAAAAGGGGGCATTTCCCACCTCTGACAGCTTTCCAACACCAGTTTTTAAAAAGCTGGCAACCAAACCCAGCCTGAGTGTGGGTATTTGCATTTGACACATTGTTCCTGTTAGAGGAAAGCAAATGTGTTTTCTGAATACTCAATTTCAAGCTTCTCGACTGCCTCCATAATCTTCCCCCAGTCTGGCTGGGAGTAAGCTGTCATACAGGGGACGCTGGAGAATCATGCTGGGAGTCAGAAGGACTCATTAGGCTGACACTTGACAGCTGATTTTTGTCATGCTAATTTTAGACCATTCCTAATCAAGGACCACCAGGTCCCAAGGCAGTTGTGGTCATTGCCTATTTGCCAAATTAGGTCTTTCTCTAGCCGAGTAAATAAACTTTGAGTACGTGTAGCTGCGTCCCTCAGTTACGTGGTCAGAGCTAAGGAGGCCAGCGACAGAGATGAACTCATGTAGACAGGTTAACATCTCTGTTCCCTAAGACTAGCCACTCCTCTTGAAAACACATGCCAGTAATTGAAAACCAAGCTCATCACCCTTCCCCTTGACCCCATCCAAAGCAGCATTTCCCATCTTGAATAGGACTACAAGCCAGCCATTCAAGCCTGAGACCCGAGTACGATTTATTTCTCTCTCTTTCTCATTTTCTCTATCCTATCAGTCAGCAAGCCTTGCTTTTCCTTTGTCTCCCTGCCTTCATTCATTCATTTCCACTACTATGTGCCAGACACAGTGTTAACGTCTGGGGATACAATGATGAATAAGATAGTCCTATGTGATCCCTGCTTTCAGTTCTTACATGTTCTCCTATTTGGGCCCTAATCACCATTCCCAGTGCCCGAGGTCTGCCCTAAGTCAGCTCTCAGCCGTCTCACTCCAAGTTTCCTAACTTGCCTGCCTCAGTGTGACTCTGCATCCGTTAGTCAGTTGTCTTCTTTCTTCTTACAAATGACAAAAACCCACCTGAATTACCTTAGGCAAAACTAGAGGAGGTGTCGTTTATTGACTTGTATAACCTAACTACGGGAATGGCCGGAGCACAAGTGAATCTCAGGGTCAGATTCAACCAGAAACACGGACAATCAGGAAAGCCTACTATTTCCAGTCTCTGCCTCCCTTTCAGTGTCAGCTTCATTCTTCCCACAGACCAGCTTCTACTTGGTGGGGACCATGGCTGTCCACAGTCTTCAAGCTTCACCACTTTAGAAAGATTTCTTCTTTCTGGTTGAGTGCACAAATCCCAAGGAAATGTTCAGGTTGCCCCAGGTTGGGTCACCTAGCCTAAGGAAGAGGCGGGGTCTGGGTGGTAGACAGCCCCTTAGATGGTCCCCCATGATCCCCACCTCGTGGTAGTCGTGCCCTTGAGTAAAGCCCTACTCTTAAGTGAGGGCTGGACTCATTAATGATGCTCTTCTAATAAAAAGGATACAGCTGAAGTGATGGGCTCTCACTTATATTAAGTTATGAAAAGGCTGTGGCTGCCATCTTAGGCACACTCTCTCGCTCTCTCCTGGGCTGTTCACTTGGGGGGCAGCCCTGTGGAGAAGCCCTCATGAGTGGGCTTGGAAGCAGATCATCAGAGGCCTGCCAGCGGCCTTGTGAGTGAGCTTGGGAGTGAATTCTCTAGGCCTGGTTGAGCTTTGACATGCTTGCAGCCCTGGCTGACACCCTGACTGCAACTTCATGATGTCCCTGAGCCAGAACCGTCAGCTAATCCGTTCCTGGATCCCAGATCTACAGAAACTGTGAGATAATAAATATGAGTTGTTTTCAGTCACTAAATTGTGAGGTAATTTGTTACACAGCGATAGATAACTAATGCAGTCTCTAACAAAATGGAAGCCTCTATTCAAGCCACAAGAGAAGGCGCATTTCCCAGGAAAAGGAGGGGGCCCTTCTGCTGATAAAAGAACAGCTTCTACCACTACTCTCTCCTAGTCTATCCTCTTTCTTGCTGTGGAAGAGAGATTTTTCTATAATGAAAGTCACTTTCCTGCTTAAGATTCTTAAAGCTGTCTATGACTCTTAAAATAAAATCCAAGTTTTTAGCCTGATGCCCAAGGCTTTTTATGATGAGCACCTTGCCACCTGTCAAACTAAGCTCCCACCACCCTCCTCCTGCTCCCACCACACTTCTTACGGTCCCTTGGGTACACCATGTGACCTCTGGCTTGCCTTTGCACAAGCCCTTCCTCTTATGGTCATGTCCACAAGGCCCACACACTCTAACCCCTAATCGCAGGTTAAGGCTTGACTCAGTATCACCACCTCCAGGAAGCCTTCCCTGATCACCTGATCCCTCCAGTCCTCTTCTCTCCTGATCTCTAGTAGCATCCTCTGTCATGGTTCTTTTTTTTGTGTGTGTGTGGTACGCGGGCCTCTCACTGTCGTGGCCTCTCCCGTTGCGGAGCACAGGCTCCGGACGCGCAGGCTAAGCGGCCATGGCTCACGGGCCTAGCCGCTCCACATGTGGGATCTTCCCGGACCGGGGCACGAACCCGTGTCCCCTGCATCGGCAAGCGGACTCTCAACCACTGCGCCACCAGGGAAGCCCTGTCATGGTTCTTAATCCCACTGTGTGGAATTGTTGGTGTGATTGTTCACCTCCCTCGATATTCTCTGCTCTTTAAAGGAGGAACCAAATCTTTCATGTTGGAATCCCTAGTTCCTTCTAAATAATACCAATAGGTTCTCACAATGTTTGCTGATTAATTAATCAATTAGCTAATTAATTGAGTTATGGTATCAAGGAGTTACTCTCACCTGCACTTGCCTATTAATCTGGTTCCATTATAAAAGAGTGTAGGCCTCGGGGGTCAACTTCATTTTATTACCTCAACTAGGGTTCATAAGTGAATGAAATAGACATAATCCCAATCCATGATACCTTCATGATGCTTACAGTCAAAAGTAAAAACTAGTGTGGTTACGACGATTTCCCTGGAGGTCCAGTGGTTAAGATTCCACCATTCCCCTTCAGGGCACAGGCTCGATCCCTGGTCGGGGAACTAACATCCTGCGTGCCACTTGGCACGGCAAAAAAAAAAGCAAAATGCACACACACACACACACACAAACTAATGTGGTTACTATTATGAAGGAAACCATTAGGTTTTTTTGAGAGAGAATAATATTTTGAGTTATTTGAGCTTGCAGAGGTAGAGGCCCCAATAAGCCTTGACATTAAGCTGAGATTTGAAAAATGAGAAGGAGCCAGCCAGCCAGAGTGGGGGAGAAGCATATTACAGGGAGAGGATCTGCTGTGCAAAGGCCCTAAGCGGGGAAGAGGTTGGTACATTTGAGGAATTCAAAGAAGACTGGCACAGTGACGGCAAGGGGGAGCAGAACAAAACGAGGATGGACAGGTAGGCAGGGGGCAGAGCTCAGGACTCTAGCTCACCACACAGGAAACCCCAGTACGGAGGCACCCGCCCAGCTATGCGGTTCTTTCATTCTGGCCAAGGGCGTCTCCTGCGAGGCCTTGCACTCACTACTCCCTCTGCCTGAATGCTCTTCCCCAGACAGTGCTTCCTAGCACTCAGGTCTTGCATCAGTGCCAATTCCTGCCCCATCTGAAGTTAGCCCTTACCTTCCTAGTAACTCAGTCACATAGGCACCATTTACTTTCTGCATAACACCTATTAGTATCTTAGAATAATCTGGTACATCTGTGGATTACTTTTTTTTCTCTCCCTCTAGAATATATGCTCCATATCAGGACCTTGTAGGTATTGCTCACTGCTGTATCCCCTGCGCCTAGAGCACTGCTTGGTTTGTAGTAGTAGGTGAGTATTTATTGTTCATTCAGTTAGCCAGCAGTTTTGTTTTTTGTGTTTTTTAAAAATTAATTTTATTTATTTATTTTTGGGTGTGTTGGGTCTTCGTTTCTGTGTGAGGGCTTTCTCTAGTTGCGACGAGCGGGGTCCACTCTTCATCGCGGTGCGCGGGCCTCTCACTGTCGCGGCCTCTCTTGTTGCGGAGCACAGGCTCCAGACGCTCAGGCTCAGTAGTTGTGGCTCACGGGCCTAGTTGCTCCGCGGCATGTGGGATCTTCCCAGACTAGGGCTCGAACCCGTGTCCCCTGCATTGGCAGGCAGATTCTCAACCACTGTGCCACCAGGGAAGCCCTAGCCAACCGTTTTTTAATGTCTGTCATGTGCCAGACCTAATGCCTTGTTCCAAGACAAAACAGATATGTTTCCACCAAGAACCCTGACTCAGGGCTGGCTTCTCAGGTGTGCAATGTGTGCAGTTTGTTCAGGGTGTTGTGCTTAGAAGGGCCCCATGCTGCTGTGATTGTTTTGAAATTCTTAATAGTTTATGCATTAGGTGACCCATATTTTCATTTTGCACCAAATCCTGCAAATTATGTAGCCAGCCGTACCCTAAAGATAACTCCAGACATCTTCCTCAGCACATTCAGATTTGAAAACAGTTTAGGGACAAATCAGTAGATTCTACACATCACTGTTAATAATTTTGACCAGACTGCCTTGTATATTTAAAGCTCTGTAAAGAGTAAGTGATTTACAGAGATAATGTGGTTCAAGAATATAATTCCGGGAGCCAGACATCCTTGGAGTCCTGGTCCTGCCATTTCCTAGCTGTGTGACTTTGAACGACTCATAACATCTGCTAACCTTGATTTCCTCGTTACAGATGGAGCTAATGATAATGTCTACCCCCACAGAGCTGGCTTGAGAATTAAATGAAATAATACTTAAAACCCTTAGGTCCGGTTCTGCATGTCCTGAAAAGCAGGCCCAGTGGCCCAGCTGCCCGCTCCCTTCTTTGCTCCCCTCCCTTTGACTCCTCCTACTCTCCTGTATAGTCCCAGGTGGAAAATCTGGGTCAGTGTGAGTGACTGCTAAGTGAGAAGAATACTGAGGAGAAAAACCAAGGAATTATAGCCTTCAGGGAGGCAATAATATTTTACTTAAAAATTGCTTGAGTGAAGACTTTGTAGATGTTTGCAATTTGTATGCAAATACTAAAGACTCCAACACACTGAGCCGGGACATGGCCCTGGGCCATGTCAACTTCAAGAAGACCACGGCTTGGACCACAAAGAAGCCTTCATCAGTTTCTCTCTGCTGCCAGTTTAAACTAAAACCTTAATCCCAAAGCTGCCGTTTTCACTGCCTTAGCCTTTAATATATTCATTAGTATGTAAGGCAGTTTTCTAACCAGGTAGGTGCATCCCCATCTGTATTTGCTGCATCACCTCTGCTGTATTATCCTTGTTCTCACATTCATTGTCTGTTTAATCAGGCACTGATTTGGCATTAACTTGCAAATGTTACGTCTCCCGTGCCTGCTGAAAAAGTATTTTCACTGGTCAAACCTCACCTGATTCCTTGAAAACCCAAATCAACAGCCAGTTTAGAAGAGAAAGCTGAGAAAAAATTGACATGCACCCCAAACCCTGCTTTCTAAGGCTAAAGACTCTCAGAACTGAGAGAACAGAAGCTCATTGCACTCATTCAGTCATTCAACAAACATTTATTGAACACCTACCATGTGCTAGGTGTTTACCAGTTGCTGTGGATATGTCTTTATCTTCCTGCAGTTTGCATTCTAGTGGGAATGTAGAATACAACCCTGATTCAAGGTAAAAGGGGGAAATACGGATGCTCAGGGAACCTTTAGGAAGACCCCTCCCCCAGTGGCTAGGGATGGAGGTGGAGAATCTCAGGGAAGCTCCCAGCATTCTTGCCCATGAATTACATCCATTTGTCCATCTCTCAGATCCAGGCCTGCCAGGACTCCTCTGTCTGCAAAGTCAACAAGCCTGACATGTACCTATCTTGAATACATGCCCCCTTTTGGAGTCCTGGGGACCCTGGACCAGGGCTGGGGCTAAAGTTGGAGTCAAGGCCTTCCCAAGGAGACTCGTTTGCTTCCCACCAAGCTCCACTCATTCATTCGTTCATTCATCCACACTTACTGAGCACATCCTCTGCATCAAGCTCTGGGGGTCCAGCTGCAAATGAGACAAATACTTCCCCCCTCACAGAGTTTGGGCACCCCTCTAGGCACCATGCCCCCTTTTCTTTGTTTATTCCTGTCCATTCACAAATGTCACCTCGTTCAGCTCTTACTACATCTCTAAGAAGCAGGTAGTGTTTTCCCTGTTTTACCAGGGAGGGGACTGAGGTCCAGAAAGGTGAGGTGACTTGCTGTAGGTTATCCAGCTAGTCAGAGAAACAGCCAGGCCACAGCTTTCAGCGTGGCTCCCAGCCTCTGCTTTTTCTGCCCGACCAGGCCTGAGAAGGGGCCTCCCAACAATGGCACAGGGGCTTTCTCTGTGTCATTGATTAATATCTGTGGGGCCTTCTCAAAGTGTGGCTTTGTCATCCCCCCTCAGGCCTGCAGAAAGTGACAAGGTCGTGCCTGTGTAGCCTCCAAAGACAGAGGCCGCTGGCCTAGGACAGTCATCACAGCCCCTCTGCTGCAGGGGGTGGGCCCAGTGAGCCCTGATCCATGTCAGGCCGGGGATGCAAATGAGAGAGGACCCCAGATGGAACCACACTTCTGCCTCGTAACCCTCCCTCCTGGCTCCCATCCTGGCCCTCCCCACCAGGCTGAAGCTTTTCAAAGCCTTGGAACATCAAGTCCCCTGCTGAATCAGCTTGCTCTGCATCTCAAAGGTAAAAGCAAGTGCCACCACCAAAGTTTCAGAGCCAGATCAGCAGCCTCTAGCTCAGGGACAAAGCGGATGCCAGGGCTCCCCAGCTCTTCTTCCCTGGTCGGTTTCCCTCTCCCTCGGGCCCCCATGTCTGAGCTGCGAGGCCTTGTCCTGATGGCTGGAGAATGTCCTTAGCAGCTGGGAAACCCACAGGCTCAGGGTCTGGCAGCTCTGGCCTGGCCCAGGGTCAGGGAAACCCTCCCTGATAGTTTCTGGAAGGCTGCACATGCTTTCCAGTTTCTGACCACAGACATTTTCTCATTTGACCTTTGCCCACATCACCCCCGTTTTTCAGTTGAGGACCCTGAGGCTCAGGAAGCCTAAGTGGCTTGCTGGAGATTACCTGGCTCATAAAGGGCTGGGCTAGAGCTGGAGCAGTTGTTCTCTTACTGCCAGGCCAGAACTCTCCTCGCCACCCGTGTTGTCACGTGATAAGCAGCCAAGAAATAACTGGGATGGACACATTTGGTTATAAATTTAAAATAAACCCAGGTGCTTGATGAGCATACAAAGACCACTTAGGTGCCCGGTGAAAACTGGGTGAATCTCCCAGGCTCCACAAAGAACCCTCAAGTCCCCACCAAAGCTGGACAAAGCCACAGGGGCTAGTGTGCAAAAGGAGATTCCACCTGAACAAGCACAAAACTAGGGCCTGAGGAGAAATAATGCAGAACAAAGAAACATTGCCAGGAAGGTGTGTGGAAAACAATAGCCCTGGCCAGGCTGCAGGGAGAAAGCAGACAACGTAGCAGAGAACCCTGGCCTGTGGGGCCGGATCATTGCGGCGGGGTGGGGGTGGGGGTGGGGGTTGTCTCACCTTCGCAACACCCGGCACCAGGCAGAGACATGAGCAGTTGCCTCTGTTACTGTGTCACGGAAGGTTACGTTCTCGGGCCTCCTGGGGCTCCCAATTTCCTGCTCTGTGACTTTGGGCGTCTCGGCCTCTCAGCCTGTTTCTACATCTGTAGAAGATGATAGTAGAGCCAATCCTGGCCCACCCTACCGCTCAGGCTTCTAAGACTCAGCCATGGAAGGAACTAGGGTGTAGGGAGACAAACCTTGGGCCCTGGAATAAGACTGAGAGCTTTGCACAGGGCCTCAGTTTCCTTAAGTGCAAGATGGGGAAATAACAATACAGAAGTGTCAGAGTTAGTAAGAGGATATGAACTAATATGTGAAAGGCAGTGGAGGGCAGTAAGGAGCTTGGACCCTGGGTCAGACCTCATGAGTTCACATTCTGGCTCTACCTCCAGCTTAGCTGGGTAATCTTGGGCAGGTGTGTTAACCTCTCTGGGCATCAATTTCCTAGTTTGTAAACGGGGTGATGATAAAACACACCTACCTGATAGAGTTGTTAGGATTAAAGAAGTTGAAATGTATGACTGTCAGTGACTGCTGGATAAGTATAGTACTGGCTCTGAATGTCACCAGTTGGATGACCCATAAAAAGGACTTAGTCATATAACTTGTGGCAACATGTATGCCTATCCTGTGGGCTTGGGGGATGCAGCACTGATTCCTTGATTCATGAATCTTCTGGGGTGGAAACTCTTCTATAACCAGGTCAGCCATCTGTGGCTGGTATTGGGGAAGAAACTCATAAATCACACAAAGAAAAGTTGGCATGTGACATCTGGCTCAGCAGCAAACCTTGGCCAAGCCCCCTGCCCACCCACCCTCTGCCCCGGAGATATCTGGCAGCCTACTTAGCAGAGGCCAGGTCTGCCACACGCAGCATCAGCTCTCTGAGCCCTCTGTGCCAGGTGGTGACCCACGCCCTCCAGTAGGAGACCAGGACCCTTCTTAGTCACCAAACCAGTGAGTGGCTCTCAAACTTGAGTGTGCATCAGAATCCCCTGGGGGCTTGTTAAACTCAGGTGGCTGAATGCCACCCCCAGTGTTTCTGATGCAATAGGTCTGGGTGGAGTTCAAGAGTTTGTATTTCTAGGAAGTGCCCACATGATGCTGAGGCTGCCGGTCTGTGGGACCACACTTTGAGAACCACTCACCTGCACCTCTGTGGGACTGAGTTTACACCTTGCTGTTTGTCCTTGGGCAAGTTTCTTCTGACTGAGTCCCCACTCCGTCATCCCTAAGGTGGGCACACCAGAACCTGCCTTATGGGGGTGTGGACACCCAATGAGATAAGGCACATGGTAGCCCTCTTCAGTTCTGGGATCCCAGGAAATGCTCAATCCATTAAGCCCTAACATCACCAGTGCATTGTTGTTGAGGGCTCAGAGACAACTAATAAGTAGGAAGGGTGGAGTTTTGAAGATCCTAAGCTTTTAAAGACAAGTGAGAGGGAAAATGAACAAATAGAGATTGGGTGCTTTCTGAATGCAGTGTACTGATGCCTAAATGCAAAAATGCCTTATCACTCAAAACAAAAACAAACAAACCAATGAAATGCAGCTAGAATTTTTCATTTCATTCATTCGACAAGCCAACACTTTTATGGTGAGTCTGAGAACTGGGCTCTGTGCTGCAGCTGTATTGTACTGTGCTGGGAAGTGCTGTATGAAGCTGGAGCAGACATAGGTCCTGTAATCAAGGAGCTGCCGTCCAACAGAAAAGAGAGAAGTCCACCTCCCAGCATAAGGAGGAAGGTGCTCACTTCATCTGGAGAGGAACATTCAAGATGAGGAAGAAACAGGCCAGAGAGAGGCTTTCAGGCAGGTGGGAGATAGGGCAGGTTTCCTTATGGAAGCAGCATTTGCCTGGAAAATGGATAGCATTCAACCCTTGGAGATGACAAGTAGAGGGTGGAAGCAACACAAAAGTACAGACAAGAGAAAGCAGACTGCAACTTCCAGAAACAGGACGCAGAGCAGTTTGGCTGGATCGCAGGGTGAGGAACAGAGGGTGGGAGCTGAGGTTGGCCTGGCTGCCTGGTGTCCAGGGATGGATGGCGTTGACCGTCGGTGGTTGACACGGCTCCTCCGAGCCTGTTCCGTGCCCTCTGTGAGGTCGGTGCTCAGCACATTATGGGCTTCGTGACATTCACGGTGAGGATACCACAGGTGTGAGAGTCTGCATGACCCGGGAAGGGTATCCCCAAGGAGCCCAGAGACTGCTCACCTTCCCAGCATCCGTCAGTCCCCTGCCCTCCCCCGACAGCCACAGGACATGAGCCCAGGGCTGAGGTCACGCACACGCCCAGGAGAGGGCCCCCAGCACCACTCTGCTGCTAAACCTGCTGTCCCTCACTGCTGACTGTGACCTGACTTAAACTTAACAACCCCCCACTCTCCCACCCCTGTAGAGAAGAGGCTGTGGAGAGCAGCGTCATCCAGGCAAGGTCTGCCCTTGCTCGTAAGCAGAGGAGCCCGGAGCTATGCAGCTACCCCAGAGGGCTGGGGCCAAGGGCCACCCGTGCTGCAGCCAGCCTCCTGCTGCGCTGGCAGCCGCCTGTCGCCCGGACGGTGGCAGAGGTCCCGACGAGGCCCTGGAGACTCTTCCCTCCTGGTTCTGGACCCAGAACCCCAGACTCTCCTGCCAGCCCTGGTTTCCCCTCCCAAAGAGGGTTTCCCCAGCTGGGGGCATTTCTCCTTATGGGGGCGCCGGTCTGGCTCTGATGTCTAGCTCCCAGATCTGGTCCCCTCATTTATCCAGCTCCCCCTTGGCTTCTCCTTCTTGCAGTGGGGTCGAGGGCCAGTGTACTCAGTGTACACAGTCCGGAGCCAGCCTGTGTGCACTGTGTCCTGACTCTACCCTGCGCGGCTTTCTCTCCGTCCTGCTTCAAAGCACTGTGGACTCAACATGCGTCGTGTCAGCCGGGCCACCTGTCATCACGCAGATGAACTGGGAATTAGCAGGTCTGGGTGGGAGCCCGGGCACAAACGCGCTTACAAGCACCTCAAGTGATTCCAGCGGGTTATCTGGACGCACCTTGAGAGACAACTTATTTGAAAGAAGAATTGTTGAAAGACAGGCCTGCTTTTCAGACAGCTTGAGCGGTCAGAGATAACCCAAGCCAGGGAGCAAGAAGAAATCGAGTCTTTCTGAACACCTGCTGATCTTTTGTATTCATTCTCTCCAGATAAGCATCACTGAATTTTCCAGGCCATCTCATCCCACCCTTTCTTTTGCCCTCCCCACACTAAGAAAACTGAGCCCTGGAGGAGTGGTCACTGGCTCAAGGAGCAGAAGGCCCATCTGTCTGGGTTTAAATGGCTCCTATGTTTTCTATCTATAATTATTCTATGATGACAGCCTGGTCCACATCACCACCATGCTGCAATGCACTGGGGTAGAAAGTCAAGGCCACTCGGCAGTTGCCCGCTGAGCCTCCAGCTGGGCTAGTTTGGCCAGCTGGCCTCACCAGGCCTCATCCAACCCTTTACCTGGCCCGAGACAGGCATTGCCCAGAATGTCATTTCCAGCTGCCCTGGAAACATCATGACTCCCTGGCCCCCAGGCCACAGTGAGAGGCCCCTCCATGTTGCTCCCATAGCTCCCGCTTTCCCTGGAGCTTTTCTCTTCTGGTATTACGGTTGCCTATTTATCTGTCCATCTCCCCTGCTAGAACATTAGTTCTAGAACATTTGTCTTGTTTATATTTGTGTCCTCACCCCTAGGAAAGTGCCTGGCATGCAGCAGGCACTCAGAAAATGCTTGTTAATAACAGCAATAACACACACACACTAAGCATTTAGAAAGGGCTGGGTGCTTCGCAGTAGTTAAATAAGCCAGTCCTCACAAAAATCCTCGAGAGCTATGAGTACCCCCATTTCACAGGTGAGGAAACCAACGCTGAGAGATGAAATGACTTTCCAGCTAGTAAGTGGCAGAGCGGGATGGACCTGGCTGATGGGGTCTCTGGATCCCCACTCCTGCTACACCCTTCCCCACACTCCGTGGGGCTGAGTTCCACAGCAGAGGGCTGTCCTCAGATGGCTCTGGAGCCTCAATCCAGCTCGGCTGCCCACAGCCTGGCTGCCAGGTCAGGAGAGCAGCCCACCCTGCTCCATCTCAAGGTCTTTGCTAAGGGCCTGGCAGCGCAGACTTTTAAGATGAAAGAAGCTGCCCTGGTCCCCCTCCCTCGTTCTGGAGGAAACTGACTCAGACTATCAAGGGGGACACACAGAAATACCACAGACATTGAGAACATTGTCGGGAATGAAGTTGTGGACATTGTGCACTCCAGCCCTTCCTCTCCAGGTTTTTCCTTTTCTGTCCCATGGTGGGAGAGGACCACACCCCTTCAGCACTGGAAGACATCCTCCCCAGGCCTGGGGGTGCCAGACCCCCGGGAGGACAGAGATGTTGCCTGGGTTATATTCTCCCAACTGAGTGGGGAGACCCATACTGAGGGGCCGGGAGGAGTCTTTGTGAAGGCAAGTCACAGATGCCCAGGGACAGGGGACCCCCCTCCCTGCTTGACACATGGGAGGTCGGCCCCATGCAGACACCCCTCCCGCCCTCCCCTTCCCATGTGCTCTGGAAGACTCTCTTCTGCCGCATTAGGGTTACGTAAGGCCCAAGGCCATGGTTAATTGCCAGACCCAGGGCTTTTGCTGATTCCTCCAGGGGCTGGCTAAGGGCAAAGAGTCTTAGTTCCCAGGAAAAAACGGGGGGTGAGAGAGAGAATGGGCCTCTGGAGAGGTAGGCTTGGAGGAGGGCAAGAGAGAGCACGGACTCAGGAGAAGCCAGCACCAGAGCCCTTCAGTGAAAATAGATGCCAAGTGGAAAGGTGGCTCAGCCTGGCCGGGAAAGAGGCCCGAGAACGCAGCAGGCAGTGCGCTGTGCTCCTTGAAAGGACGGATGGACAGACAGACTCTGCAGCCACGTTGTGTGCTCGGAACTGTCACCAGCCAGGGCTTTGCTCCGGGCCCCTCAGGCCTGGTGGTCAGTTCTGGAGAAGCCCGTATGAGCAGCCCTGAGACCAGGCGGGTGCGGGGGTGGGAACGGCAGTGTTCAGAGAGACCTAGTGGCGCGCTGGCCTGCCCACTACAGTTCATGTGCGCACCGAGGCAGTGCTTATTTTTACCTGGGTAGGTTCAGCTTCTGATCACAGAAATAGTGGGGGCTTTCCATTGGTTTCCATGGAAACATTAGAGCATCTGCTACCCCATCAAACAAGGCTAGGCTGGTAGGGCTCTTTCTGGAATTACTTTGCTATTTCTACCTAGGAAAATCGTCCCACCTGCGTTTTTACCACTGCTGTCTTGTGTGGCAGAGGAAAGGAACAGCAGTTCAGAGGGACCAGGCTAGTGCCTGGGAGCCTGGGCTCTGGTCCCAGCTTGCCCCACCTGATGGCTCCCCCGCAGAGCAGCCAGCCTGTCGTCAGGAGTGCCTGGGGTCGTATGGGGGGCACGTGGGCCGAGGAGCAAGCTACCAGGTGCAGGAGGGGTGCGAGCTGAGCGTGCTCAGTTTCAATTTTCCAGAATAGAGGGAGCGTGGCACTGAAGGCCTTGGCTCTGGAGTCAGAAAGGAAGGCGCTGGTGCACGTGTGCGTGTGAGAAGTGGCTTTATTCCAGGAGTTTTTCATAAAGACGAGGTCCTCAGGGGCAGCGAGTGGCACATGCTTTGGTCAGGAAGAGGAAAAGCAAAACAGAATAGGGCTGAGTCCCAAAGGACAGCTGACAAGTGCTGAGCCTGGTTTGATCACAGGAAAGGAGGGGGCCCTCCCAAAGGCTCTCTGAGCAGCGGTCCTCTTACATTCATTGAGAGATGCCCATGTTCCCTGTCCCCAGAGATCCACACTACCCACTGGGGTGGAAACGCACAAGGGAGATGGCGGTGGATGAAACATCACACAGAGGATGGGAGAAGTGTTGCCCTGGGGGCCAAGGGCTCCATGCTGGGGAGCGCAGGGGTTCAGGCTGGGGCATAGAAGCACTGCTGAGAGCACGCCAGTGAGAGCCAGGAGGTGAGAGGAAGCCACTGAGAGCCCTCCAGGGTGGGTGTAGGCACCATGGCCCCAAGGGCTGCATGGAGGGAGCAGGACCACAGCAGTTGAGGCACAGCAGGGAGGGGGAGGGGCATGGCAGCTCGTGACTGGTAGCTCCAACCCAGAGCAAAAGTTCGGACCATTTGGCGATCAGGGACCTCTGTAAGAAGCTGGGGAAATCCACGGACCCTCTTCCCAGGAAAATGCATATATGCACACAATGCAATATTTGGGGGACGATTTCAGGACATTCTTAGGCCTTCTGGAATCCATGAACTCCTTAGGGGTACCAGGCTGATTTGCTTTGGGTGGGAGACCCACCAGGGTTCCTGGTACCACCAGTCTTTTCCCTAAGATCACACTGCCTGAGCCAGTGAGGCGGCGGGGTGGGGGGGGTGGGGGGAAGAGGAACGTGGGAAACAGCAGAAGCGGTTCCAAGACCAGGCCCTGGGGGAGGGGAGAGACTCCCAGTGGTTGTGAGAAGGAACTGGGAGCTCTGCACAAACTGGGGCCTCCAGCCAGCCTCCAGGCCACTGCAGCAGCCGAGCCCCAAGGGCCTCCCTCCTGCAGTGGGGAGGGGTGAGGACAAGTACCAGCCTGGATGGCTTAGCCCCCATGAGCTAGGGATGCTCCAGAATGGAGGTCCCGTTCTTGCCGCCCTGCCCCGGGCCCTGTAACATTGTATTTACAGAGGCAAGGGCTTTTGAGAAGGCAGGAGTCAAAAGCTAGGAGGGAGGATGGGGCTGTTCCGTGGTGTCTGTCCTTATGGGGTCCACACGGTACGACCGGGCAAGGGGCCAGGGCACCCGCTGGTCTTTAAGGCCCAAGGGAGAGGTCTTGTCCTGACACGTGTCCACATAGAAGTGGGGTCTGTTTAATAAACTGTGTCCTGAGGCTGCCCCTGGAGATCCCCCTTCAGCCCCTTGCTGAGGCGTGGGAACCAGAGCGCAGGACCGGAGGCACCGGCCCTGGGGGTGGTACGTGTGGGGGGAATCAGGTCCCCAGGGAGAGACCCAGTCTTTTCAGTGCTACGCTGCTCATCCGTCCTCGTCTTTCTGCAGATCACCCATCCTCTGCCCTGGATCCTATCCCTCCCGCCCCGAACCCAGCACCTGCCTGGGTCAGGCCACTGAGCTGCTCACCTCTTGCTGTTCTCCACCTGCCCCGCAGGCCACCCCTTCCTCCGCCTTCAGCCTGCCCCCCGTCCACACTGCCCACATTCTCCTCTCGTGCCTGATCCCACAGGCAGACCCCTGGCCCAGTGGGACCCGTGTGGGCTGCGGTCCTTGTTCTCCCCAGCCAAAAAGGGGAGGCTCCCAACCACTGTCCAGACCTCGGGAGGGTGAAGGGAGGTAACAAAGGGCCAGGGCTCCTGCCCAGTCTCTGCCCAGGAGCAGTCCAGCATCCTGACCAGCTCCTCTCCCCAGGCAAGGCCGGGGTGGCGGCCAGGGCAGCAGGGCATCACCCTGCGTCCTCCCCGTACAAGCTCTGGAGAATCGTGTGTCGTGGCAGTGGTGTTTGCTGATGATTCCGGCAGAAATGTGAGGAGATGGAAACGGCCCGCTTTACACTCCCCCACCCTAACCCCCTTCCGGTCCCAAAGTCTCATGCAAAAGGTACAGGAGGGCCCAGGCTACGGTCATGTGTGCGGCAACAGCTGCCACTGCTGGGCTGGGATGTCGGCCTGGCACTTGCTGGTCACCAGCTGGGTGGTCTTGGCCTCCAGGCAGAGGCCGCTGACTGAATGCTGGATGAAAGAGGCTTTTCTCCTCCATCGCTGTGGGGAGAGGCAGGAAAGGAGGGGAAAGAGAAAACAATGATGAATAATAATCATAATGTTCATCCCTTCATTACACGTGTATGTAAGCGGCCCTAGGACACACCCCTATTTAAATGGTCTGTGTGTCCCTTACAGAAGAGGTGCCCACACCCCACATGCAAGCCTGAAGCCTGTTCCTCCTGAACGCTCTGGCTTCTGTAGGCTGGCATGAAGAAGTCACAGTCTAGGTCAGAGGCCCATGGGCTGAGTCTAGCCCAGAGATGTATGTTGTCTGGCCTGCACGTGCCTATTTAAAACTTGGCTTAGTTGTCGCATAAAAACCTGCATTTCCAGCTTCCCTTTAGACATGGGCCTGGTTTCTTTGGTGGCATCAGGTGGTTGTGGCTGCAGACCTGCTCTCTGCTAGTCAGCCTAGTTCCTGTTCACCATAGTCCCACCTGGGCCCGACTTTTCTCCTCTAGGGCTTCCCCACTTGCACTCTGTAGGCCCTTGGGTTTGAGTCCTGGACTAGGTGAATCTTTTACTCCTTCAAACAAGATTTCTTCTTCCTGCAGCTCTAAGCTTCTGCCTGTAGCTGTGCAGCCGGTTACCTACACCCTTTAATGGGAACTGGTCACCATCCCTACAGAGATGAAGAGTGATGGGATGGTGAGGGCCCTTGAGTCCCCCTATCAGAGTCATGAAGGGGCTCCTGAGGCAGTGCCTTCACCTCCTGGTGCCTCCCCTGCTCCAAGCTTGACAAGGGGGACAAGAGTTGCTCCTGTAGACCATTTTGGAAGTGGCTGGATGGAGGATGGAGTGTGGTTTGGAGAAGGGATGAGAGGCTGAGACCCCAGGTTTCGAGGCTCAGGGAAAAGTACAGGGAGACAGGTCTATTTTTGGTTTCTCTCCTATTTCCCTCCCTTGCATCCATAGCCCCTCTTCCTATATCTACCTCGTCCTCTGTCCTCTGAAGAAGTGGGGAATGCTGGAGCCGCAGGGCTCTGAGGGGGACGGGCCCTGTTCTCACTGGAGCAACTGGGAGAAGGGAGATGGGCGGCACCAGCTGCAGGGCCAGGGCTGGGGCGGCAGGGGAACGTGGGGTGGCCAGAGAAGGGAACCAACTGGGAGATGCAAACAGGGTGGAAGGCAGCGAGGGGGCGTGCTGCAGAGCCCAGATTCCCCTTAGGAATGCGGGGCTGAGAACCAGTCTCTCTGGCCCACGTGGTCCCAGCAGAGAGGGCTTCCTGGCTTAAAGGTCCTGGGCAGTGGGCAGGATAGGGCCTTTGGTCCCTCTGGAACTCACAGCATCCTACTGCCTTGCGCTCTTCCAGTCTCTGACCTCCTGGGAAGGGTTGGCCACACACTCCCCAGCTGGGCACTGCTGGGCCACACCCTTCTTTTATCCTTACGGCCAATGTGATCTGCACCTACCTTGACACAAGGTAGGCACCCAGCGCAGTTTTATGAAGAACGAATGCATGGGTGAATGAATGAATCACCCAGTCATGAGGAAGTGCTCTGCAAATCACGGGATCCTCACTTCCTACCAGTGCCATCCGGACGGTCTCGGGGTCTCCCGACTCTCCTGGCCATTATGTTCTGGCCTGGCCAGGGGAACAATATCACCTCACAGCGCTCTCCCATCGCCACAGTCTCGGTTCTTGCAGATTCCTTCTAAGGGAGACGGGGAGGGAGCCCCTCATTTTGTAAGTGAGGAGACTGAGGCTCAGAGAGGTGAGGGGGGGTGACGGAGCGAGGACCTGCCGACGCCATCCCAGCAGCTCTATGCACAGGTATCTCTCCCATAACTGATACCCAGGTGGCCTCAGAAACGGGGCCAAAGGGGGACCAGGAAGTGAGGCCTAGATTTGAGAAGGCACCGTCAGTGGGAGAGCTGCTCACCCTGTCCTCCGGGAAGAGAGGGCTCAGCTGTTGGGGCCCCTGCAGGATTTTCAGGGGCAGAAGGAATGGGGCCAAAGGAGATTCCTAGGAGCCCCGGGTCTGTGTGAAGGGGAAATGGATGCTGCAGCTCCAGAGAAGCCCCGGGTCAGTGTGAAGGGAAAGTGGATGCTGCAGCTCCAGAGAAGCCCCGGGTCAGGGTGAAGGGGAAATGGATGCTGCAGCTCCAGAGAAGTATTTGAGTGGTGGCTGCCCTGGGAGCTACTTCCCTGACTTTGGCCTCAGCAAGGATGGGGTTGGGAGTGGGCTCAAGGCCTGACCCTCAGAGAGGCCGGTACTCTAGGTAAAGGGGAGCCTGGGCACCCACCTAACTGCAGGGCAGGGGCAGAGGGCAGGCAGGACAAGCTGCAGCGTCCCAGCCAGGAAGTGCTTCAGATGTGTCCCGCAGGCCCAGCGAGCAGGCCTTGGCACACAAAGCTCACACACACACACACACACACACACACACACACACACACACACGCGCGCGCGCGCGCGCGCGCGCGCGCGCGCGCTGAAGGGAGAGGAAGGAAGGATCCGGCTGCTTTTCCAGAATAAAATAGCAAACTGCCAGTCATCCCTAAAGAAAGAGCCGACCCAGGCAACAGCAAAGGGGTGGGAGGAAACCCGGTGGCTGAATCAAAAAGCCAGGCACTCTTCTGCCCCTTGCACTGCCCTGCGGGCTGGCCAGGCTCAGGCACAGTGGGAGCTCCCAAGAAGGTGTGGGCAGAGGAAGGACTAGACCAGAACTCTGGCCTTGTGTCCATTCCCAGGCAGAGGGGCAGCCCTCCCAGCCAGGAATGGAGTGGGGCTGACTGTCACTGGCTGCTGTGTGCCCTGAGCATCTTCTTCCTCAACAGGCAGGCCTGACCTGTCTCCCAGGATTAATGAAAATAGGGCAGGTGAGAGTGTTTGACAAATGGAAAAGGCAGTGCTCACGTGAGGCCGGCATGCCAGCTTGGAAAACACTGTGGCTGGATCTCAGTTTCCCCAGTCAGCCAGCAGTCAAGAAATACTTACTGAGCACCTACTATGTGCTGGGGCAAGACTGTGGGCTTAGGAGTCATGCTGACCTGGGCTTGAACCTCAGTTCCACCCCTTCCCAACTATGTGATCTGATATGTTTCTTAAATTCAGTAAGCCTCAGTTTTCTCACCTCTAAAATGGGGTTAGTACTAGGGCCCACGTTGCTGGATTGCTGGGAGAATTAGATGAGATGACCTATGTAAAACCCCTAGCACAGGTTCTCAGTAAAAGCTCACATTTATTTTGGCTGTGCTGGTTGTCAGGGGCTAGGGATACAGTGTTGACAAGATAAATAGTCCCTGCCCGCATGGAGCCACAGGATGCAGGATGGACATTTAACAACTACTTACCATACTTCCTCATGAGGAAAACAATAGACTTGACCTGGATACTGGCTTAGGTCCCCCAAATCCTCACTCTGGAGGGCTTATTTGAGTCTGTATGTCAAACCCGCACTGTGTTCTCCGGGGCTGCCGCCATCCCGTGCCTATGGGCGAGAAGGCTTACCTGCCTGCCTTCTCTCGGGTTGCACGCCTGCAGTATGACCAGGGACCCGGGGGAGATGGAGGTGGAAGTGGCAGCCAGGCACTTCCCCTGCTGCTGGATGAGATGGTCACTGAACAGCCACGCCTGCAAGACAGGGAGCAGAAAGGCCAAGTCCAAAAGTACAGCAATGGATGGATGGATAGATGGGTAGATAGAGCAAATACACTGTTTATTTTGGTAAAATTTTCTACAAATACTAGGGATGGGTGTATGGGTAATCACTGTACAATTCTTTCAACTTTTCTCTGTTTGAAATTTTTCATAATAAAATATTGGGGTGGGGGAGCTTAGCTGGAGCTAGCCAGAGGATGTATGAAGGGATGCTCAGGGGATGAGGAGAAAGACAGGACATGGGAGCAGGGCAGCCAGGGAGCCAGTCCACGCCGGGGTCTCCATGACCTGCTCTAGTTCGACATGGTGCATCAACACTCATGTTGTGCACGTGTGTACACAGGAGTCCTGGATGCCCTGTATATACAGGCGGACCACAGCTGCATCCCAGGAGAGAACTGGGCTCTGTTTGGGCAGCATTTCTCCCTCTGCAAGGAGGAAGCAGGCGGTGCCCATAGGGCGACTGTGTGACAGGCTACAAAGGCGACCGAGTATGGTGGGAGCAGACCCAAGGAGCAGAGTGGGAGGGGACAGCTTGCAGGGTCCTTGGGAAAGTGGGTTTGTGGAAGGTGTAGGCAGAGGGAAGATGAGAACAGGCAGAGGGAGGCCCCCACCCATGCCCGGTCCTGACCTGGGGGCCCTAAGCCACCTACCTGGGCCGCCGGCGGACTCTTGGCAGACCCTCTGCAGGTCCCCATGCTGAGCAGGAAGTTACCAGCCGTGTCCTGGCCCTGCGATTCTAAGCAATTAGCCCCCTGCTTAATGATGCCGGGGAGCACTTCCTTCACGGGGACGCTGAGAGAAAAGGCAGCGGTCAGGCTTGTCCTCTGCCCTCCCCAGGCTTGCCCACACTTACCCAGAGGGCAGCGCCCTGCCAGCTCTCGGGGCACCCAGGTGTCCGTGGGGAGGGGAGCCGGGGAGCAGGCCTGGCAGCAGGGGGAGGTGAGCAGGGGTGCCTCTGGGAAGACTGGGCCTCGCCCTACTGGGTTCTGAGCAGCTCCGGGAGCCCCAGGGACTGCCCTGGAGGCCAGGCCTGAGAGGGTTCAAACCAGAAACCAGGGTTCCCCAGCCCAGAAAGAGGACAGGCTGGGGAGAGGCTGAGGCCCAAATGTGGGCTCAATAAACAACCTCGAAATGACAGGGAAGGGGTCACTTTGAAGAGGCAAATGTAAAATAGACAAATATGAAAATGTGTTCCATCTCATCAACGATTAAAGAAATACATATTAGAGAGGTACCACTGTTTGTTTACCATATGTGTATATATATGTGTGTGTGTGTTTATATAATTTATTTACATACATAAAATAATACATTTATATATTTAAGTGTATGTGTGTATATCTATGTATATATACACACATATACATATATATATATATATATACATATATATATATTTAAATATCACTACCTAGTGTTGGCAATAGCTGTGGGATTGGGTGAGAACATAAACTGGCCCACCTTTTCTGGAGGGCAGTGTGGTATTACGTATCAAAAGCCTTAAAAATGTGCACACCTTTGTCCCACTTCCAGTAACTTTGTATCCTAGGGCAATAATTAAAGATGTGTGCAGAGATTTAGTTTAAAAGATATTCATTCAGAGCGACTGCTTATACTGAAAACATGGGAAATTCCTAGATATCCAACAATAGGGGATGGGCTAAGTAAATTCTGATTCATCTGTAGGATGGAAAAAACCTTTAGCCATTAAAAATGACTCTGGTAATGTGGGAAAGTGTTCAAAACATACAGTTAAGTAAAACAGGCATGTTTCAAAATAGTGTATTATTAAAACATTTTATATGCACAGGAAAAATATGCTTAAACACACACAGATATAAAACACATGGTCTTACCCTGTGGGTAATAAACCTAACGGAGATGCTGGCCCCAGCTGACATGGGCTGGTATTCCTGGGCTTAGAAGGTTATACACGCACTTGGCTTACGGACCCACAGGGCGTGATGGGGAACCAGGAGGGCTTAGAGTCTGAGCACATGCTAATCCTATCTGCCTCTGTTACCTCTGTCAGGAAGAGAACCTGGGCGGGGGTCATGGATCAGAACATTTCCGGCACTCTCTTGTCTCATGTGGACATCCTGCAGGACCTCGACCAAACCAGGTCTTCCTTCCTCAGGGCTGGTGGGAAGCCCCCGGATTCCCAGAACCTACCCGCTCTCACAGAGCCTCATGGAGAGCCTTTCACTTTCCCTCCACACTACTGGTAGCAGTGCCCCTTCAGAACCCCACACCCCCTTGTAAGAGGTCGTGCAGTTCTAGAACAGAGGCTGCAAACTGTTGGCCCCTAAGCTGAATCTGGCCCTGGACAGGTTTTTTTCTGACCTGCACAGTGTGATTATTGGTGCTTTTAATTAGTTGGCAGTATTTTAAGATTTCAAGTTTACGCAGAAAAATCCAGCTTCCTTTTTTTTTTTTGAACTTTAGAATTTTTTTTTGAATTTTATTTATTTTTTTATACAGCAGGTTTTTATTAGTTATCCATTTTATACATATTAGTGTATATATGTCAATCCCAGTCTCCCAATTCATCACACCAAAAATCCAGCTTCTTTGGAAAACATAGGAAGGTCAGGCTGCCACATCGAACTTGCATTCCAGCACGGCAGTAACACGCTGTCATGAGCAGCAGCTGCCCCCTTATGGGTGGAGCTTGTGCATTTCAGTTTGCCACAGTCCCCTCCACTCCTTACTGTCATCCCCACCCAGTTGACTTATTGACATTGCCTGTCTGATCACTGTAGGATTTAAGTTTGCAACCTGCTAGGTGCAAGGCTGTTGGGAGGCAAAAGCTCCACCCCCTCTGCTTCATCCAGGGGCAACGTGTTATACTTCCCCTCTATACAGAGACAAGGTCCTGTGGGAGCCTCTTTGAGAAGCCAAGGTTGTTCCAGACCCTTCTCTTCTCTTCTCCTCCCTACCCGCTGTTGCTTAGGAAGATGTGCAAGATGATCAGTTTTCAGAGGTGAGGTGTGTTCTGTCCAAGTGTGGCAATGTCACTGACAACAAAGGCCTGCCCACTGATGCTTATGCAGGAAACCCGGGGCTTGGGCAGCAATCTCAAGACCAGATGCAACTCCTGAGGTGTCTGAGTGGTAGCAGCCCTGCAGCAGCTGGGATGGCCATCACCACCCTTCCTCTGCTCTCTGGCAGAGCCAGGCTAAGCTGTCCTATTTGTTGGTAGCCCTCTTAAGTCTGCATCTGCTTTCCTCTCTGTGGACCACCTCGAAGCTGGGCTGCCATTAGCCCTTATGATGCCTTTGTAGAAACAGCAACAGGCATTCCTTTCTTGAGACACTTTACTTCCATCTGTTAGAAAATCATCATAATATAGATGATTTTCTACATTATGAAAAAAAAGACAAAAAAGTCTTTTGTTAGAAGACTTTTACTGTCATTTGCCAGGAATTGTAGTAATAAATGTACAATACTGTGTGACCAGCACCCTTCAAATATGGTGTGCTTGTGCAATGCACAGCCTGCACAACTGTTCCTGAGCATCCTAATAAAAGTAATACATTAGCAATTGCTGAGGCTAGCCACAGAACTCTGATCTGGAAAAGCGGCAGCACTGTAGCAGTACTGCAGGCTGCTAGGCAGGCCTAGGAAAACAAAGGTCTCTCCATTCAGCCTCCTAAGTTTCTCCACTGACCATCTGCAAGTGTGGCCCAACTATTAGGATCCTGTTTGGAGGAACATGGTATCATTTGGGCCTATAGATCTCCTTTCTAATTAACAACCTGATCCACTCCAGGCCCCTCTCCCTGAGAACTGAGGTAGAACATGAAGGAACAGACCGAGGATGAGGGGCTTCCCTGGTGGCGCAGTGGTTGAGAGTCCGCCTGCCAATGCAGGGGACACGGGTTCGTGCCCCGGTCCAGGAAGATCCCACATGCCGCGGAGCGGCTGGGCCCGTGAGCCATGGCCGCTGAGCCTGCACATCCGGAGCCTGTGCTCCGCAATGGGAGAGGCCACAACAGTGAGAGGCCCTCGTACCGCAAACAAACAAACAAACAAACAAACAAAAAAACAGACCGAGGATGAGTAAACTGGATAGGAATGAGCTGCAATTTCTACCTTAACAACAAAAAATCATTTTTAAACGTCCACACAGTGACAAAACAAACGGAAGAGGACTTATGCTCCTCATATCACACGGCTGGTTTCATTCACTCTCCTGTCTTTGTGAAAGATCCAGACTTATGGTAGTTATAAACTACTTCTTCCTCTTGGTCCTCAGGGGATGACATGGGACACTGCGTGGGGACTGGGGTGTGGGGAGGAGAGGCACATCCCCGATCCTCCCAACTCTTCCCCCAGCTCCCCAGCTCCTGTCTGAGGCCTGGAGTCCATGACTCCAACCGGATAGCATGAACTCTGACAGAACATAAAGAAAGACTATGCTTTTTTCCCTCAGAAATGACATGTCTGAATGAAACTGTCCCCTTAAAAGTGGCCACTTGAGGAAGCTGTTCATTTATTACAAGTTTGTAAATTAATGTTCTTCCATGCACAGCCATCATCTGGGGAGCTGGGGTTATCCAGGCTGCCAACTTTTTCCAAGGATGCTGCCGCTGCTCAGACCCTTTTGGAATTCCTTGAACATTGCTTGCAGAGTCAGTTTATCCTTGTCACTTGTTTCAATCTTGTCACCCTGTATTTGGGACCCAGGATTGTATTATCTGGGTTAATCAACCAGCTTACTCACTGGACTTGGCTACAACTTAACTACGGCTGTTTTCCAAAAATCAAATCTGCCCTTGAAGGACAAAGATTTGCCTCCTTGGAGGATCTGCAGGCTCTGAGAGATGGAGTGTTCTGGAAAGCCATGACAGCATCCTTGGGAGACAGCAGTGGAATAACCCGTTCCCCGAGGTGACATTTCTAGAAGAGAGAATGCTAATTTCAAAGTTATTACTGAAGCTTATTGACTATGCAATTTATTCAGTTAAAAATATGTATCGAGTGCCCATTTTGAGACAGGCACTGTTCTAGGGGCTGGAGATAAGGCAGTGAACAAAACAGATAAACACCTCTACTCTCACGAAGCTTCCTGTCAAGTGTGGGGAGATGACAATAAAAGTAATTGGCCACATATATGCTGAATGACAATAAGGGTGACAGGAAAATAAGCAGGGAATGCTGGGGAAGGTGCGGTCGGCCAATGCAGAGTTCGGGGGAGCCTCACGCAGCGCGGACAGCTGAGTCAAGACCTGGAGGATGTGAGGAATGATGTAGCCAGGATGCTGAGAGGGATTTTGAAATGAGGAAAAAAAGAATCAGCTCTGCCCTCCCCACCCCTGTCATTACAGCTACTGCCCACCGTCCTGTAGCCCACACACATACACCATTTGCATGTTGCTTCCTCATTTGCTGGAGCAAACATTTCCCCATGTTTTTTCACAGTTTATGATTATAACATTAATTGACACATATTTGTTTAGATCGACGCATCATGATGCACTAAACCCAGGCCCTATCATTAGTTTTTTCTCGACTTTTTCACAGCAGAGAAGCCTACAGTGGACATTTATTTGTCAACAGGTTTTTTGCTTTGGTTGCTTTATTTCCTTAGGATAAACTCCCAGAAGGAAGAGAGGAGAGTCAAAGGAAATGAGTGTTTCTGCAGCCTTTGCTACACAATGCACTGTTGTTGTCCGAAGGGGACAATGCCCATTTCTAGCTCTAAGGCCCAGTCTGTTAAACTTTGGTTCCTACCACACCTCACTCTTAACTCCTGGTAACCTCCTCCTGGTTCCTCCAGACCCTTCGCAGGACAACAAACACCGACAGCTAGAAATAGCCAGATTGCCTGGGCTGAGGAGAGATCAGGGTGAAGGGTCCCCAAGCTGCTGGCCCCCACCCAGGCCAGATGCACGAGCTGAGGGCTGCACTCACGTGAGCTCTGGGTAGACATTATCCAGGTACCAGCGGAAGGACTTGCAGTTCATCTTCTTCCTCTGCTCGATCCGCGTGGCCACGCTGGAGGAGAAGGCAATGCTCAGCGGGCGTGAGAAGGCCCGGGAGGCCGGCCCCCTCTTTCCACCTACCCCAAGGGAGCTAGGGCCAGGAGCTGTCCAAGGCTGCCTTCCAGCCTTGGTCTCTGCCTTAAGTCATTCTCTGACCTGCAAGCTCGTCCCAGGGTTCCTGGCCACGCCTTCTTTCTCTCCTCAAATTCCTGCTCACCTTTCAGGATCTGCCCAGCCCACGGAGGCCAGGCTTTAATCTCGGCTTCTTACTCCTTGAGACCTCAAGTGAGGATACCACTATCTGGTCCTTATTTTCACAGAGAGAGCAGAGCCTTAATGAACTAGAAGGTTTCCTTTCCTGCATTCCAGTTGAGCAGAAAGTGTCTACCAACAAGAAAACCACGCTTTAAACATCTTTCCAAAAAGTTGGCAAACAAAAACCATCTGATGTGTCCATGGACACCTTCCTCAGCTCCACTGACCATAATGGCCACTGACAGATGACCCTCACCACCTCTCTGAGCCTGTTTGTTCTTAGTAAAGTGGGGACACAACCATCTACCTCCAGAGGTTTTTGTGAGAATCAAATGAATAAAGGGGACATAAGTGCCTAGCACAGGGTAGGTCCTCAGTAGATGTTACTTCCCCACTAAAAGAAATAGTGACATAACTTCTTTTTTAAACTTTTTTTTTTTAAGGGATAGATACAAACAAATAGAGGGAGATTCACTGATGATCGCTAATATGTTTTCAAACATATCTGACCACAACATTAAGTAAGAAATAAATACATTGTGACCAAGTATACCCATGGGCATATATGGCTACAAACATACAACCAAAATAGGAGTTTTCACAAAACAATATCTATCCATAACTGCAATCAACTGTTATTTTCTGTTCTGTTCTGTACTCATCTGTAATATTCTAGTTCTCTATCGTTAAAAAAAAAAATACTGGTCACGACTCTCTAAATTGATTTCACAACGAATCCACATTTTGAAAATGCTTAACTAGACTGTAGTCATAACAGTCCAGGGCAGAAAAATAAGCTAACAGATCACTGTCAGATTTTGAACAGCAAGGTGTGGAGCCAAAACCCCGAGAGTTTTCTACAGAGAGTCATCCTTAAGCACTTGCACAGATGTCTGTCCTGCAGGCAGCTTGTGGACCGGCAGTGCTCGCATAAGCGAGCCCTCCCTGGTTATTTCTCCCTATGAAGCTGCATCCTCCTCAAGGACCGGAATCTTGTCTCTGCGTCGTATACCCTACAGGCCCGTTAGAGCCCAGCGGCCTGGGGCAGCTCAGTTGCTAAGGAGACGCTGAGCGCTTCCCTGGTGTACACACAATTTTGTATTTTGCTATGGTTGTGGAGGGAGGCCAAGGGGGGCTGGGAGAGGGGCCCACCTGCCGAAGGCCTTTCCTATGGCCGAGGGCCGGGCCTCGTAGTAATACTGCTTGTATTCATCCATCCACACCTCTGCAGTGCGCTTGGTATTCCTAAAAGGATAGGAAGGAGCAAAATAAGGTCACCAGGGTGGTGACAGAGTCAGGGTTGGGATCAAGATCAGCTCTGTGCAGTACAGGGTGCGGAGACAGGGGTGCACGCGAAAGAATACTGAGTGGGGTGGTATCAATGAGAACAGTCTTTTTGGAGGACAATCTGTCAGGATCCATCAACTCTGTGGGTATGGATACTCTTTGACACTCCACTTTGAGGAATCTATTCTACCAGAATACCAGCGTGTGGGCAAAGGGACATGTATTAGAATACTTGTGTCATAAAACATCTGTGACAACCTAAATGCCCATCAAGAGGAGAATAATGAACTACGTCCACATGATGGAGTACTAGGCAGCCTCAAAAAAGAACACCAAGGTTAGTACATACTGACGCTGAAGGATGTCTACAATTTAGTGTGGAGTGGCGGAAAAGCATGCTGCAGAAAAATCATGCAGTGCGACCCCATTTATATAAAAAACACAAAAAGAATAGACACATGTATATGTATAACTGAATCACTTCGCTGTACACCTGAAACTAACACAACATTGTTGATCAACTATACTCCAATATAAAATAAAGTTAAAAAATGTAAAAAAACACCCCACAAACGCATGCATCTCTATACAGAAACTATATATATATGAAAATAAATTAAAAGACCTGAAATGATAAGCTAGAAATCTATTAGCAGTAGTTACTTTTGGAGAGACAAGTGGATAGGAGTAAGGCTGGGTGAAAGGGACTTTCATTTTTTTCTCTCTGTGTGGTATAAAGAGTAAAAATTATAATGTGTAACATACTATATGTACAGATATATATATAATATATATGATATAGTTTGAATTTTTACAGTAAACATGTATCACTTTTACAAGTATAAAAACAATTAAAATGGGATAAGGGGAAGCAAAACAAAAAGACAGGCCATTTGATGAGCTAGACCTGGGGAGCCACCGCTGGCAACAAGGGAGCCTGAGAAGCTGAAGACTCATCCTTGGGAGGGGAGTGCTCATGACGCTCCTCCCACCCTCCCCTTGCCACCAGCATCAGGGGGGCGGGCGATGGGAGTGGTCTTCTAGGACCCTGCCCACTGCCCCTCAAGATGAAGTGCACGCTGTGACTGGGGACATGGACGGGCAGACGCCGACCAAGTCAGGGTCAGGACATGGCGTCTATGACCAGTACTTGGGACCCAGTGAGTGGAGGGCAGCTTCCAGTTGGTCATTTGGCTGGTTTTCCAAGACCCTCATGGACAAGGACAGTCAAAACAAGAGAGGCCTGGTGGAGACACTCCCAGCTTCATCCTTCCAGCCTGAAAGTACCGGGATCCCAGAATGGGGGGCAAATGGGGAAACTGAGGCCCAGAAAGGTGGTGTAGCTACCCACAGTCCCTTGGGTAACTGACAGGGCTGGGGTCTAGGTGTCCTAGCTCTTAGCGCGGTGCTCTTTGCACCGTGACCTACCTGATGTAGGTGAGGGCGTTGCCCTCAGGAAAGTTGTAGGGGTGCCGTTTCCTGAAGACGTGACCCACCCGGCTGCAGGGCACGATCTCCAAACTCCCACCGCACATCCACACCCGGAAGGAGAGCTCTGCAGAGACGGCAGCCATCAGGACGGGAAGGAGCCACTTGGCAAGTCCCCACGGAGTGAAGGTAGGAAGGAGCTGGCTTCCCTTGCCTTTGGTGTCTCCTTGGAGGCATATGCTGGTGTCAGAGCTCCTGGGCCTGTTTACACGGGGTGCACCCACTCCTTGCATGTGTTCCTGACCTCTTCCTCCATGCGTGTACATGCACACATCCCACATACACACACCCCCTCCTCACACACACTCCACACAGACACCACACACCCATCCCACACACACATACCTCTACACACACATACCCGCTGGCATTTTTCTGGCTGGCCCAGACCTCCCTCATGGCCCTGGTGGTCTCCATTTACAGCTACCAGTGGCCCTACTGAGACATACTTCCTCTTGGTGGTGGTGTGACGCTGAACGAGCTTTCACAGATGACTGTGGTCCCTAGTAGTGCTGGGAGAGGCGAGCAGTGGCCATCCTGCCTCCCAGAAGGGGACGTCACACGTTGCCTACTCTGTTTTCCACTCAACAGTTTTCATTTCCGGCAAGGACCCACCTCGGCAGCTGGCTGAATCTCTTCTGATTTTCTACTTTCTTTCATTTTAACCCTGAAGTTGGACACCCTTTGACATTAAAACACCTCCCTCCTGTCCCAGAAAATCCATAGCCCTTGTTTTTTTGTTTTTAATTAAAAAAAAAAAAAAAAAAAGGAAAGACCATTGTTTTTCATGAGTTCCAGCCTTGGTTCCTCTTCCTACTCCCCAGTTGGCTGTAAGGACACTTGTGGTCCCTGGCCAGGTCTGGGGGCTCTCATCTGGAGCGACTGCTCAGGGACCTCCCAGGGACTAGCAGAGTGGGGGGCAGAGGCGGCAGGACTAAGGCCCACCTCCTGGCCAGCCTCTGTGCACCAGGTGACTTCCCAGTGTGGTCCACGACTGGACGCCAGGCGTATCTGGACCCGCACCCAGCGTTGGCCCCGTTAATGGGCTTCCCCAGGTCTGCCTGCAAACGGCCAGGCCTCTGTCCTCCTGGTCAGAGCCCTGCAGCTGGTTCGGCAACTGAGGTTTAGAACTGGGGACGGAAGATCTGCATTCTGGTACCATTTCTTCCAGATTAACTTTGTTACACTAGTTAGGTCATTTCATCCCACATAGCCCATACTGTCCACATCACTATTATTTATTGTCATTTTTATCAACAAGGGCAACGACAGGGAATTCCCTGGTGGTCCGGTGGTTAGGACGCTGCGCTTTCATTGCCAAGGGTGCGGGCAGGTTCGATCCCCGGTCAGGGAACTAAGATCCCACAAGCTGCATGGCACAGCCAAAAAAAACAACAACATGGCAACAACAAAAGCAGTAACCGTCATCCACTGACTGAGCACTCACTCTGTGCTCTGTATGGCTGATGTCTAATTCTCACAGCTACCATGTGGCATTGGGTGTTATGATCCCCATGTTTTTAATAAGGACTGTGAAGCTCAAAGATGTTAAATAACCTCTCCAAGGTCACCTCCACGCTCAGGTGCAGAACTGCAGTGTAAAGTGCACACTTTGTCCAGCAAGTCCCACTGTTTGAACCAGATCATGATCTGTCAGACGCCGTTGTAGAATCCCTTACACACTCTAGCGGGGGGGAAACAGGAACTCAGTAAAAGAAGAAACCAAAATACAAGTAGACAAGAAAATGAGTAGAATACTTCATCTGCGCAGCAGGTAGGAGACTGAAGCAGGTGAGTGGAGTTGGGGGTGAGACTGCAGTTTTAATGAGGCTGATTAGGGATGTTCTCGATGGACGGGGCGGGGGGGGACATTTGCGCCGAGGCCTGAAGGAGGTGAGGAGGAGGCACGTGACTCTTAGGGATGCGCGTTCAGGGCAGAGGGACGAGCAAGGGCACAGAGCTAGAGGTAAGAGCTCGGTAGGCAGGAGTGGAGCGAGGTGTGGGGAGGGCAGGAGGGGCCGAGGGCGGGGCTGGAGGTGTGTGCTTGTGGGGGAAGGGCCGGTGGTGTAAGGACTTCGGGTTTTGCTCTGAGTGATGCGGGAGCCCTTGCAGGGTCTTGAGCAGCTGAGTAACATGATCTGACTACCTTTTAAAAGGATCCCTAATGAGAATCCCAAGGTTTTCACGTTTGCCACCCTCACTCAAGGCGGCCTCTGGGTTCCAGCGATTGGCTCTCTCAGGGGAAACAGGACCGAGTCTCGGGTTGGGCATCTCCCTTCCTTCCACGAATGAACAGTTCTGAAAGGCCCAAAGCCATCAGTGACGAGTCTCCTGGCTCAAAACTGGTTCCAGCAGCTGAACGTCTGAGCACCATGGCTAGCCTAGGAATTTCTTTGAATTTTTTCGCAGAAACAAAACCCTCCCTAGAACCCCTGTGTGGTTCACCTTTCAATTCCCTAATCACTGAGCCCTGGCCTCAGGCAGAGTTTGAAGTTAGCTATTTGATCATTCACTTGTTTCTCCATCAGGCCCCAGCCTTAAAAAAAAAAGAAGGAAGGAGAAAAGAAAAAGGCCTCTGGATGCAGCAGAGACCATTAGTTTCCCAGCCCTCTGAATCTTTACAGGAAACTGGATTTGCCAAAGCTCCCTTCAGGCTGAGATGGAGAACACAAAAGAGGTCACTTAGGCCTAAAATACATAAAAGGAGGTCAGAATGGAAGGGTCACTGCACCCCAGTTCCCAGAATTTACTCCTCTGAATGCCTGCCTGGAAACGGTTTCCAAGCGTAAGTTACAAAGGGGAGAAAATCCCATGCCTGTTTCCACTCCAGCTGGTCCTGAGTCGGAGCCCCACTGCCCATCTGTCCCACTGCCCCAGTCAGAGAGGGAAGAAAGACCTGGTCCTTGCCTCCCAGAAACACAGACTCTGACTTGGGTCACACCTCACAACACTTAAGTGGCTCCTGTAAAGGGACTACCTACACCTGTCAGACGTGGAGTTTCCGGCTGAGATCTGGAAGGTGGCGTCTACCTCAGTTTGCCCATCTGTCAGATGGGTGAGATACCACCAGCCCTATTTACTTTGCAAAAAACCTGGCCAGGATGAAAAAGGAAGCAGTGGGAAAGGGCTCTGCAAAGGAATGACTGGGTCCACTGCCAGGGCAAGGACAGGCCTTTGTGTTTCACAAGCCTCAAGGTACCTGCCCCCACAAACCCTGCCCCACTCCTGGATCCCTGGGATTGATCGCCACCCTCCTCCACCACGCTCCTCATCTGGGAGGCTGCCTGTGTGGGCTGTACCCCTGGGCTTCCTTCCTGTGTGAGGAAGTTCAGCCAGCAGGTCGGGGGAGAGTGAGGGTGGGTGTTTATTCCCTGACACCTTCCACCTGGCACAGTGGACTGGCTGCAGGTGCCCCAAGACCACAGCTACTGTCGGGGAGCACTCCCTCCCTGTCTTTCAGACCTGGGGGTGGCTACATCTCCCAGCAGTCACCAGCCCAGCCCTACCCTGGCCCTTGTGGTTCCCTGTAACTTGCCCATGCCGTGTAAATAGGCCCTTTTATAAACCCCCCTTAAACTACCCACATCAGATGTTCCATCTGTACCCAGCCTTTATCTCACCTGAACCTCACCAGCGACACTGGGGGTTCACTGGCTCTTCCCTTTCCTTGTGGGGCTAAAGGGTTCCTATGGCCTCATAATAATAATAATGGCTGCCAGCATCTTCACCCCCCTCATCTCACTTTGTACTTATAACAGCCTCTTGGGGAAACTGAGGCTCAGAGAGGCTTTCACTTGCCCAGGGCCAAACAATTTATAGGTGGTAGGGCCAGGATTTGCACCCAGGCCATCTGACCCCATTGCTTACGTTTAACCACCACCCCCTACTGCAAACACCACCCTCAGCCTTTCTTGTAGGGAAGCAGCCATGTGCTTCCTCCATACACATGTCTAGCCATGTGGCCACAGGTTCTCCCTGACCACCTAATCTCTTTGTGGACTAGCTGTGTAGCTCTGGACAAATTACTTAACCTCCCTGTGCCTCAGTCTCTTTACCAGTAGAATGGAGATATAATAGTACTTACTTCAGAGATTCATCGTGAGGATTTAAGGAGTTAATATGTGTAACATCCTTAGGGCCTTACATATAGAAAACACTCCATCCGGGTTACCCATTATTATTATTGTGGTTATTTCCCAACTTACCAAAATTCTCTCCCCCCCAGATGTCCATCTGGGCATCATACTTTCCCAAGTGGTTAAACCAAGACTTGTCAATCACGAAGATTCCTCCAGCTATGACAGGCGTCCTGGGAGCAAGGAGAGGAAAGAGGAAACACATGAGCTGGAAAATCTGAGCCCCTCTAGACAGCCCCAGGGCCCAGGCCATTGCATCCCCCACTTGCAGAGGCACTGGGGTCGGATATCTGGCCCGCTTGTTGGCCTCTGGCCTCTCTCTCCCCAGGGCGCCGAACAGAGTTAGCCCTTGGATTGTACACCCCTAGGAGCCCTGGCAACTGAAATGGCCCTCCCAGGAGCCTCCAAAGCCCCTGACTCAGGGAAGGAAGGGGTCTCTCCAGAGCCCACAGCAGTCCTGACCTTATGGGCTTGGTGGGGTCTGTCCGGGCAATCTTCTGCTCCAGAGGGATCTGCTCCCACTTGAAATGCAGGCTCCAGTCAAATCCTAAGGGACAGACTAGGGTGAGGATGGGGCTCGGGGGCTCTTGTCCCCTCACTCCACCACCCCTGAGAGTCTCCCTTGATCAGAGCCCAGCTTGTAGAGGGCCCTGGGCAACTCATGCAGTCATTCCTTCATTCAGAACGAGACAGGTCCCTGTCCTCATGGAGTTTCAATCTACTGGGTAAGACAAAGACTTACAAAGATAAATCAGTAAATGGATAATATGTCAGCTGGGGTTGAAAAGTGCTAAAAAAAAAAAAAGAAAGAAAAGAAAGGAGGGGTACCCATGCTATTCTAGTAAAGGTAGACAGGAAAGGCTCTCTGAGGAGGTAACATTTGAGTAGAGACCTGAATGAAGAACTGATCCATGCAGACATGTAGGGAAAGGGAATTCCAGGTGGGGGAACAGCAAGTGCAAAGGCCCTGAGGTGATTTCCCTAAGAAGAAATGCCTGGCTCCCTTCAGAATCCCAGTCAGCCTCAACATCTAACTAATGACTGTGTCCATTTATTGGAAATCCGAGCCCCAAATAGGAAATCCACTCTGCGCATTAGCTCCTGGCAACAGATTCTCTGGAGCAGCCTGCCCAATAGAACTTGCTGCAATGACGGAAATGTCCTATATCTGCACTGTCCAACATGGCAGACACTAGTCACATGTGGTTATTGAGCACTTGAAATGCTGCTAGGGCAACTTAGGAACTGAGTTTTGAATTTTACTTAATTTAATTAATTTAAATTTACATAGCCCAAAGTGGCTATTATCTACTGTATTGGAGAGCACAGTTCTAAAGTCTAGACCAGAGCTGCCCAAAAGAAATACATTGCAAGCTGGAGACACAAGCCACACATGCAATTTAAATTTTTCCAGTGGCCATATCAAAAAGTAAGAAGAACATATGAGATTAATTTGAATAATGTTGTGTTTTGTTTTGTTTTGTTTTGTTTGCTCTATGAGGGCCTCTCACCGTTGTGGCCTCTCCCGTTGCGGAGCACAGGCTCCGGACGCGCAGGCTCAGCAGCCATGGCTCACGGGCCCAGCCGCTCCGCGGCATGTGGGATCTTCCCGGACTGGGGCACGAACCCGTGTCCCCTGCATCGGCCGGTGGACTCTCAACCACTGCACCACCAGGGAAGCCCCACAAAAAATTATTTATGAGATATTTTATATTCTTTCATACTAAGTCTTCAAAACCTGGTGTGTATTTTTTCTTACAGCATATCTCAGTTCAGACTGGTCACATTTCAAGAGCTCAATAGCCAAATGTGGCCAATAACTACCATATTTGGCCAGGTCTAGACCATCTCCAGGCGTACAGGTTAGGAAACAGTGCAAAGTCTAGGGCTCCCCCTTCCTCACCCCCAGGACAGCAGTCATATCATGTTAATCTGCCAGGACTTGTGGCAATGGTCCCCGGGCTGGCAGTATTTGAGAAGGATGTGTCAAAGTTTGGGGGGAGGGAAAGACCAGAGACTAGCTTGGCTCCGTCCCTGATTGTGCCAGGAGCCTGCCACTGCCAGCTCTGGCCCTTCGTCCCCCACCCCACGGCTCTACACAATCCCCTTTCGTTTTCTAGAGGTAAAGGGGGTGGGGGTGTGAGACGCTCTGGCACAGTTGGGAAGAAGAGCACCAAGCCAGGGCTCTTGCCCGCCCTCACCTGCCTCCTTTCAGGTCTAGAGCCCCTCCCCTGGGAGCCGGACCCACCTCCCCGAAGGTCAGCAGATGCAGCAAGGTAGGCGAAATTATCCAGACTGATGACATCAATGATGGGGCTCACCACGCGGGTGTGATCCTAGGAGAGGACACGTGAGATGGCGTGAGGCCAGGGACTCTGTGAATAAAGGCCCAACTGCCTGCTCTGTGAAGAAGTTCTCTTCGAGGCATTGGGCACTCAGCACCTCCTGCAGGACACGTTAGGCTCCCAGGAGCTGTCCTGCATCACCACATCTAGGCTCCCGGAAGGTCCCTCTTGGGTCTCATGGGCACGATGCTCTCCCAGCCTCTTCCTCTCACATCATGTTGAGCCCTGCCAGGATCTCACCTCCTCAGAAAAGCCCTCCCTGATTGCTGCAGGCTGAGGACTTCTTCCTCTTTTAAACTGCTCTCACAATTATAGACCAGACAATTCCTGGGACAGTGAATCAGATGCTGCCTGATGTGGATCTTCTGTTGCTGGTTTGAACTGTTGTTTTACTAATTGTCGTCCATCTTTGTACATGTTGAGGTTGAGTCTTCCCAACTGGACAACCGGCAGCTTAAGGGCAGGGACCCTGCAGTCTCTGTGTAACCTGGGTGGCACGCCTCTCATGCCACATCCACTTCAAAGTCAGACTCACGCTCCCTTCATCATCTCCCAGACACAAATCCACCTCCAAAACATTGGTGGGTAATATGCCAACTTCACTAAAGGTTTTTTTCTGGGGGTGAGGGGTGGGGGGATAGTGGTGGTGGTGGATTCTATCATATACCACGTGCAAAACTTAATTGCCCTCCATCAGCAGGATGTCTGTTCTCCTCTTTCTCCCTCCATGGAGGGACATGGAACAGAGCTTCTTCTCCCTCCTCTCTCTGCATTCTGTGCTGACCCTCAAGATCCTCTTGTCTGCAACTTGGAATCCAGCTCTGCCCCTCAGTTCACACTCCGTCTCAGGACGACAAAAATGTGGGACGTGGCAGATCAGGGGAGACCATCCACGGTCTCCCACAGTGTTCTATGGGGGCCTCACCTTATCCTTTCTATAGACTTTTTGTATTGAGATTGAATTCACATTTTTATAACAATTGTATTAGATATCATTGATATACCATAAAATTCGCCATTTTAAAGTGTACAATTCAGGGGTTTGTAGTATATTCACAAGGTTGTGGCACCGTCACCACTCTCTAATTCCAAAACATTTTCATCACCCCAATAAGAAACCCTGTACCATTAGCAGCCACTCCCCATACCCCGCTCCCTCCAGCCCCTGACAACCACTAATCCACTTTGTATTTGTACGGATTTATTTATTCTGGACATTTCATATAAATGGAATCATATAATAAGCAGTTTTTGTTACTGGCTTCTTTCACTTAGCATAAGGTCTTCAAAGTTCATCCATACTGTAACACGTATCATTACTTCATTCTTTTTATGGCTGAACAGTATTCCACTGTATGGATACATCACATTCTGTTTATCCATTCACGGTTGATAGACATTTTGCTGTTTCCATGTTTCAGCTATTCTGAATAACACTGCGCTGAACACTCAGGCACAAGTTTTTGTGTGGGGTATGTTTTCATTTCTCTTGAGTATATACCTAGCAGTGGAAGTGCTGGGTCATATGGTAAGTCTATGTTTAAACTTTTGAGGAAGTGCCAGACTGGTTTCCAAAGTGGAAAACAGCACCATCTGACACGCTCCCCAGCAATGTATAAAGACTTCTATTTATCTACATCCTCACCAGCACTTGTACTGTCCATCCTTTTGATTATAACCATCCTGTAGGCATCAAGTGGTACCTCATTGTGGTTTTGACTTGCATTTCCCTAATGACTTAACGTTGAGCATCTTTTCATGTGCTTGTTGACGTTTTGTCTATTTTCCATTGCGATGCACAGGCTTCTCATTGCGGTGGCTTCTCTTGTTGTGGAGCATGGGCTCTAGGTGCCTGGGCTTCAGTAGTTGTGGCAGGCGGGCTCAGTAGTTGTGGCTCGCGAGCTCTAGAGCGCAGGCTCAGAAGTTGTGGCGCACGGGCTTAGCTGCGCCGCGGCATGTGGGATCTTCCCAGACCAGGGTTCGAACCCGTGTCCTCTGCATTGGCAGGTGGATTCCTAACCACTGCGCCACGAGGGAAGCCCCTTTTCTCATTTTTAAATTGGGTTATTTGCCTCTTATGGTTGAGTTGAAATCACCTCATCCTATGCTCCATATGTCCAAGTCCTCCCCATTCTAGAGAACAGCAGGCACATGGGAGGGCCCCCCTGCTTGAGAACACCATCCTCTCCTCCCTCCTCCTCAGGCTTCCCAGTCTGACTCACCCTCACTCCTCATCACTCCCTCAGGAGGAAAACAACACCACCCATTCGTAGTAGGAGCTTTGTGGCTCACCCAGGCTTTCAGCCCATTTAATTCTCACCACAACCCAGTCGGACAAATATTACAATTATCCCTGTTTTCAGATGCGAAAGCTCAATGAGGTGAGGTTACTCAGGAGGGAGCAGACCGTTTAGGCTTCCTACTCTGCCTGCCCAACTCCAGAGACCGTTCATCAGCCCCCCTCATGCCAAGGACATGTGGGCACGTCCAGAGCTCCCCCAGGGACAGACAGACTTACCTCCTTCACCCGCTGCAGCATGGGCTGCAGCCACTCGGTGTTCACTTCGCAGTGGCTGTCCAGAAAGGTGAGGACAGCAGCTGTGGCCACATCTGCCCCGCGAACGCGGGACCGGATCAGCCCTGCAATGGGAAGGGACAAAGGATGGTGCTGGGACTGAGCCAATTTGCTCAGCCGTCCCCCCAAAGTCTCAGGGCTCTCCGCCCCTTAGGTCTGAGGTTTCCTCTGAGCTATTGTGATTTAACTTTACTTCGTATTTCTAAGATTTCTTCCCTCCCTCTCTTTATTTCTCTCACCCATCCATCAACCATCATTACTCCAAGGTTATTCTCTGAGTGCCCTCTGCATGCCAGACACTGGACTCTGGGGACACACTGATGAACAGTCAAAGTTTAGTGAACAGAAGTTGCAAAAAAGTGTGGTTTGGTACCAAAGGAGAGCCAGAAACCACCACTTAGGAACCTCAGGGTGGTCCCCTCCTGCTGCACTATCCTCTGTGACATGCAGAGAGTCTTCTAGACTAAGACAAGCTGGAGTTAGTATGCCAGCCCCTTCACTAACTGTAGCATATTATTTAACCTCTCTGAGCCTTAGGTTTCTTATCCAGAAGATTCAGAGAGAATAATCCCTGCCTCTTGGGGACAGTGCGTGGTGCCCAGGAAGCCGACATGTGCAGAGATTCTACTCCGCTTCCACCTCATTCCCCAGTCTCGTCGAAGGCTCGTCAACTGTCAAAAAATGGCCTCGCTTTTGGCAGCACCCTGGTCGGAGCTGGGGACTTGCCTGATCAGGAGAGAGGAGACCCAGATGGTCCTGCCCCTGACAGAGCAGCCACTGGTGTGGGGAGGTTTCCCTGGCCACACCTCTGCCCGGCACTTTACTGCCCCAGCCTTCTACTCCATAGGGAGCTGTAAAGCACCTAATCATAAATTTACACCTGTGTTGGGTAAAACCCCAGGGAACAGCATACTCCCAGGCCTAAAGGCACCTGCAACCCAGGGCTTGGGAGAGATCTCTCTCTGGCCTCTTCCATTCCAGTTTGAAGGTCACTTCGGCCTGACTGGACCTTCTTAAATACACCCGTCACATCTCTTTCTTTCCTTCCTTCCTTTCTTTCTTTCCTCCCTCCCTCCCTCCCTCCTTCCATTCCTCCCTCCCTCCCTCCTTCCTTCCCTCCCTCCCTCCCTTCCTCCTTCCTTCCCTTCTTCCTTCCTCTCTCTCTCCCTCTCTTTTTCTCTCTCTCTCCCTCTCTCACCTTCAGTGGCTCCCTATTCTCTGCTTTATCAAGTCTAAATGCCCCCCGTCATCTATCCTCACCCCACTCATTCCTCGTGCTGACCAGGCCCAATTCTCCCAGGAAGGGGGAGACTAAATAGAGGGAGGTTAAGAGGCTGGGCTCTGGGTGGGCCCCCTGCCCCGGGGTGGAATCCTGGTTCCTTTATTCATCACTCCAGGCAAATTACCGAACCTTCTTAAACCCCAGTTTCTTTACTTGCAAAACAGAATGATGGGCTGTTATGAGGACTGAACATGAGAAGGTGGGCAGAGTGAATGCTACAGGGTGAGAACGCAGGAAACGTAGGAGGAGGCTGTTAGTACTTCCTGTACCCAGGCCGGACTGATGCCTTTGCTCGCGGAGTCCCCGGGCCTGGAATGCCCTCCCTTGTGCCCAATGCATCTGTCTCACAACCCCTTCACCCAATCCAGGCGCCCTCTCCGATCATTCCCCTCTCCTCCATCTCCTTTCTACCCCCATATAATTATAACCAGCCTCAGCTCCATAATAAGCTCTCCGAGGGCGGGGACCATATTTATACTTCTTTTGTGTCCCCTAGAGTGCCATGTACAATCCTATGCTGTAGTCGGTGCTCCAAAACACCTCTTGATTGGAAGTGAGGTCACATCTGCTTTATACTGCCCTGTGGTTTTCTCAAAGTATTTAATCCTTACGATAACTGTGCAGGACAGAAAGGGTACTATTATTATTCCCACTTCTCATGCATGAGAGACAACGAAGGCAGCGGGAAGTAGAGCTACTTACCTACAGTCATACTGTGATAGGGGCTGACCCAAGATAGCAAGAGGGTCTTTCCCCAGACCTTGGTCCTGGCCACCAGGAATGCAGCAGGACCACGCTGGCTTGGTATGACATGGCACCAAAAGGGAGCAGGGAGGTGCAGAAGTCTAGATCAAAAGAGGTCCGCGGTGGCACCTAGGGTCCAAGAACCTACCTTCCCGCCGGTCATTGCGCAGGCATTTGACCTTGGTGATCCTGGTCAGGAGAAGACAGTCTTCAGCTGAGGGTGGAGAGAAGGAAGCAAGCTCATTCAGATACTGACATCAGACCACATGTGGTTCGACCGCTCCTGGAACTTCCCAGGAGCTTCTCCAGACCAGGCCCAGGGGAAGGCGAGGCATGGAGGGGAGTGGTCATCTCCACTGGCCAAAGGATTGCCCTGTCCTCCACTCCCCGGCGAGGCTGAGGACTGCCTGTACTTGTGGCATTACCCCCCAGGGGGCACCAGAGAGCACCAGCACTGTCACCAGTCCAACAGCCTCGGAGCTAGATTGTGGGGACAATATTCTGCACGTGGCAGTTGTGATAATGAAGGATGCTGCTGATGCCGTTTAATTTGTTTTTAAATGGCATCTCACTGGTGTCCCATCAAAGCAACACCACTCCTTTTGCACCAGGGAGCAGAGTCCAGGAGGGCACCTAGAAAAGCCGGAAGGTCCCCGTGGGGAGCAGGGGTCAGCCTGTGGTGGCCAGAACAGCCTCAAGAGTGCTTCCCTTGGCATTCTGGGGAAATGGGGTGTGAAGGGGGGCAAAAAAAGAAGGTGCATACTTACGATCTGAACTGAAGTCATCCACTAGAATGATCTCCTGGATCAGGCTGGCAGGAGTTCTGTTTAGGACGCTGGAGGGGTGACGGGGACAGAGAAGCCCAGATTTAGGGGCCACCTTCTACCTCCTTCTTCCTGCCATGGGCTCCCCCACCGCCCACCTCGGAAGCCAGCACACTGGCCACGGGCAGCTGCTAGCAAACCTTCCGGGCCCTGGTCAAGGGCTGAGGGGCAGTGTGTTCCTCAGGCTCCTCTAAGACCCTGCCGACCCTGCTGCCTGGACCCTCAGGTACTTGGGACCCACCCCAGATGGGGGGTAGGGACTGCCCTAGTTTAGCTGTTGAGGCAGGACCTTAGCTGCTCTGGCCACCTGGACTTAACAAGCCCACCTGAGGACAACTCCCGCTGACCCCGAAGCTGTCTGCTTGGAAAGCTAGCGAGGCTCCTTCTGGCCTGATGGGTCAGGGGGGTGTTCTCAGAAAGCTCCCCCGCCAACTCTTTCCCTCCCTCCATCCCTCCTCCTCCTTCACTCCCTGGTGAAGGAAACCTAAACTTCTTTAATCCCTGGAATATTACTGGGTACTCCATTCCGAATCCTATTCTTTTTTTTTTTTTGCGGTACGCGGGCCTCTCACTGTTGTGGCCTCTCCCGTTGCGGAGCACAGGCTCCAGACGTGCAGGCTCAGCGGCCATGGCTCACGGGCCCAGCCGCTCCGCGGCATGTGGGATCTTCCCGGACCGGGGCACAAACCCGTGTCCCCTGCATCGGCAGGCGGACTCTCCACCACTGCACCACCAGGGAAGCCCCCGAATCCTATTCTTATCTAAGTTCATTAAGAAATGAGATGAGTAGAAGTCAAACTTGACCACGGGGCCAAGCTTAGGAGAACAGGAGGGGCACCGCTCTCTGAATCGCTGACAGGTGCCTACTGGGCTGGCATCCAACCACCTGAGGCCTCACGTCCGTCCCCACCGCCCTGGGCTCCTGACCCCTGCATTTCTGCCCGAGTCCTGGGGACCTGACCTTGTGTTTGTGCATCTCGCTAACAGCTGGACTTCTTGGGTCTCCCTGACCCTGATGCACCAGCCTCAGCCTCTCAGAAGGGAAGAACCCCCCCTGCCAGTGTCCGCTGGTCTTCACGCCATCTGGCCACAGCATCCAGTCTCACTGTCCTCCCCTGCCAGGGCCCAGCAGATCCCCGAGGCCTGGGGGAGCAGCACCACTGAGATGAAAGATCCAAGGTGGGGCTTACCTTTTCACCGTGCGCAGGAGGGTAGAGCGGGCTTCGTTGTGGAAGGTGATGATGACGCTGGTGGCCGGCAAGTCCGAGGAATAGGACACGGATGGGCAACTGAGAAGAGAGCAGAGAGGTCAGAGGGCAGCTGTGAGAGTGTTCTCAGGGCAGGTTTTAGCTTCTCTTTGTCCAGCCTGCTGCCCCCTGAAGCCAGGCGTGGGCCCTGGGCCTCCACACCCATGCCCACCCCACTCAGGCCGCCCAGCCTGGAGTCCTTGGAGGGAAGCACAGGTTGGGGGACCTTCCCAGGCCTGGGTGCTCTTTACAAAAGACCTAGAGCCCTCGGAGCCCCACAGTCACTGAAGTGTCGAGGAGGGATCGACGTGTATAGGCACCACACAGGCCCCAGGATCAAGCCCCGGACCAACAGACAGAACTTCCTGCCCGATGGGGCAGCCAAGAGAGACAAAATGGTGGAGGGGAGAAGAGGGGAAATGGCGTCTCTTTATCTCTGACACCCTGTAGCTTCTTTCTTCAGATGGAGCAGCTCCTGACATCTCGTGGGATCTGGAGAGGAATCGTTCCCATCCTGCCCTCCCGTGAATTCCTCCCTCTCGCTGCCACCATTAACAGCCACCTGGTGACACCAGGCAGGGGAGCAGCCTCACTCTTCCCATGGGCCCTGGGACACCTAGGGGAAACCAAGTCTCTGAGGACACATCAAAGGCAGTTCCCCCTACCTCACTCCCTCCCCCAGCAGCTCTGCGCTCCGCCTTCTCCAGACACCACATTTGGGGCCCATTGGCTTCCCCATGCTCAGAAAAGGGAATTAAAATGATGCATCCCTGCCAGGCCTCATCCTTGTCGGTTCTGCGAATGCTTCTGTGAATGCATTTATTGGTGCTCCTGGGGCCGCGGCGGGGAGGCAGCCGCAGTGCTAGTTTTCATGGCAATCTTCTTTATTACAATTGCTCTGACTATTCCAGCGGTGACTGTTTTTTCATTATGGCATTCATTCCACTGACAGCGGCTTACAGCTGAATTCCCAGGCCCACTGCCTGCCCTGCAGAGCAGTCCAGGTCAGACAGGCAAGTTCCACTAGCCTGGGACCCCCACCGGAGAAATCCTGAGAGGCCTTAAAACAATCCTCCTTGAGAGAGGGTGTCAGGCAGGTGGGAGGGGTAGAGAAATTCACCTCTGCCCTGGGAAGCCAGGCGTCCCAAGTGCCTCTCCTCCCAGAGGCTTGTGGGTTTGGGGGTGGGAGGGGGCTTGGTCTGTTGAGATGGGGAGCCCTGGGAGAAGCAGTCACTTCCTGGGCACCCAGCCCCCGTGTACTGACCTCTATGGCCCCAGGTCTCTGTCTTTGAACCCCAAGGATCTAGTGCCCAGGAAGGATGCCAAGCCCACTGGACTTCTGGTCTCCGTGAGTGACAAGGAAGGTGCTAGAAGCAGGCCCCCTTCTGCACCTTTATGTCACACACATCCGTTGTGCTGCAGAGTAGGTGCTTCAGAAGGAAAAGCAATCTTGACCCAAGTCACCCTCGCCTACCCTCAAACCAGGACCTGCCCGGCGCTGGGCACACAGCCGGCTCCAAAGCAGCCCATGCTGGCCATTCAAAGCTGCAGGCGCACAAGTGGGTCAGCTCCAACGTCCCCTCGCTGCCTTGATCGATGTCTGCACAGAGCACAGAGGAGGCCCCCAAACCGGACTGGGTTGGCAAGGACCCTTCCCCGGAGGAGAGGACACTGAGGAGAGTCGTAAGGGTGTGGCGGGGAGGCGTTCAGGCAGAGGAAGCGGCCTGTGTGTGCAAACAAGGAGGGAGGCCAGAGGAGTCCAGGACTGAGGGAGCACCAAGGACTGGGTGCAAAGGAGCAGAGGCTCGGAGGGGACCAGGTGGCTTGTACCTCAGGGAAAGGAGCTTAGACTGTTCCCATAGCTGAGGGCAGGAAGAGGAGAGATTGGAGGTGGAGACTCGTATCCTCCAGACGGGACACTACAGGGCCTGAACCAGGGAGGGGGCTGATGACTTGCCCCCTCACACTGAGCAGAGTCCGAGCTGGGATCAGCATGGAAGGTGTCCTTGCTCCTGGTCTAGGGCCTCTGCCACCTACCACTCTGGGAGAACAAAGAGCAAGACTGCCAAGCATTTCTGGGAGTTGCTGAGGAAGTGGCGGCAGTGGGGCAGGAAGAGAGGAAGGAAAGGGATACCAGTGGGGTGGTGCACAGCACTCTACTGTTTGCACAGTGCAGGCAGGGCTGGCGGCCCCTCTCCACCTCAGACATCACCAGACGGGCACCAAGAATGCCAGGCTAGCCCACACGCTTCAGACCTCCCCGTGGTCCGCTGGCAGGTCACTCTTGCTGGGATTCCAGCCTGAGGTATTTAGGGAACTCTCTGGCCTCGCTGGGAAGTCTTCTTGGACCTCTCAGGCTCTCAGGAGGTCAATGAAATAAAGATGAGTCAGGAAAACGACAGATGGTAAGGGTTTGAATGTCTCAATAGCTGGACTGAGTCTGAGGAAATCTTCCTCATTTCTTAAATCCACATGAACCAAAGAAAAGCCAACTGCTGCTGGCCCTTCCCTCCACCTTTCTTTCTCCTCCGGCACAATGGAGGCCACACCTGTAATGGCGGGTGTCCCGGATGGGCCGGTCAGGGCTCAGCTTGTCGCTCTCCAGCTGGTTGAAGGCATGCTGTCTGTAGGGGTCCTCTCCAGGCTTCAGCTGCTTGGCTGCCAGGTACGCCTTCTCATCAAAGCCTTTCGAGGGTGTTCCTGTCACCTGAGACAAAGGTCAGCATCAGACGGGCCACAGGCAAGAGGATAAAGTAGCCACTGTGTGGTAAGCACTTACGACACGGTAGGACCCAACTGCATTACCTCATTTGTACCTGTGAGCAGGAGATCGTTATTTTCCCCATTGTACAGATGAGGAAAACTGAGGCTCCTGACAGTACCCCCAAGTGTGGGGGCAGGGAGTACATGGGAACTCTCCGTACTTTCCGCTCAATTTTGTGCACCTAAAACTGCTCTTAAAAAATAAAGCCTATTAATAAAAAAGCTCAAGGTCAGAGCTAGTAAGTCACAGGTTTCTGGAGTCAAAATGGTTGTTCTGACTTTGAAGCCCACACTCTTGACCAGTGCTCTTCGCTGGATATGGAGATGGTGACACCTGGAGGGCACCTGACCCCCAAGATGAGGTGTCCTGAGAGGTCACCAAGCAACCTGCAGATTGACAGTCTCCTAGGGATAAACTTGGGCCTGACACTGGGCTAGGCATGAAGGAGGTGCCTGATCAGTAAAACCTCCAACGCTGGTACAAACTGCTGCCCAGAGAACCACCTGTGAGGTCAGGCGGGCCCTCACAGGCTAATGCCAGAGCTGCTAGGACGCAAATGCACAGGCAGTGATGCATCTTCTCTGGGACTTGTGTTTGCTGCTGAAATAGCTCACGTCAGGCCTCCGGGGCACCCTGGTGCTAAGTGCTGGGGAGTGATGGATGACAGATGCCATGGCCCCAGCCTCCCTCCTCTTAGCCACACCCTGCTTTGTGCTCCCAAAGTACCGCCATGAAAGACACTGGGGAGTGATACATCTGAGATGCATGGATGAGTGGATGGATCCTGACATCTCATTATCGGAAACACACTGCCAGCCGGATGTTGCCTGGAAATATCATTAATGGTGAGTGCATCTCGACTCCGCCCCTTCCACTTGACCAGCAGCCTGGGCAGGAGCTGTGGGCCCACAGGGGCAGCAGGAAGGCGGGTAAGAGTTGTCCAGGCACAGAACCCCTGCGCGAGAACTCCATCACAGCCCTAGTCTCTAGAGGGACAGTCCCAAGAGGACAGCTCGACCTGTGGAGAGGAGATGGACATGTTGGGTGACCCGCCAGCAGCCCAGGGCCTCCACATTCCCCTGAGAGCCTAGCTCCCAGCCTCATGGGACAGGAATGCAAAGGTTCCAGGGAGTGCCTGTCTCCCAGAGCTGCCGCTCTGTAGTGTTCATGCCTCCTAGGAGCCAGTCCCTGAGCTCCCTGAGGCCAGAGCCAGTGAGGGAGGTTTCCTCCTGTGCACTGGGCCCAGCCCTGTGCCACACACATACTCAGGATGGTGACAACAGCTGCACTGCCGCACTGTGATATTCTTATTTGGTGCCATGCCAGGGACTAGACAGATGGGTCGGAGTCCCCATAGACTTGCAATCCATTGCAGGAAAGAGAGAATGAGTGGAAGGAGGGGATTGGTTCAAGATGGCGGAGTAGAAGGACGTGCTCTCACTCCCTCTTGCGAGAACACCGGAATCACAACTAACTACTGAACAATCATCGACAGGAAGACACTGGAACTTACCAGAAAAGATACCCCACATCCAAAGACAAAGGAGAAACCGTAAGGAGACAGTCGGAGGGGCGCAATCACAATAAAATCAAATCCCTTAACTGCTGGGTGGGTGACTCACAAACTGGAGAATACTTATACCACAGAAGTCCACCCATGAGAGTAAAGGTTCTGAGCCTCATGTCAGGCTTCCCAACCTGGGGACCCGGCAACGGGAGGAGGAATTCTTAGAGAATCAGACTTTGAAGGCTAGTGGGATTTGATTGTAGGACTTCGACAGGACTGGGGGAAAAAGAGACTCCACTCTTGGAGGGCACACACAAAGTAGTGTGTGCATTGGGACCCAGGGGAAGGAGCAGTGACCCCATAGGAGACTGAACCAGACCTACCTGCTAGTGTTGGAGGGTCTCCTGCAGAGGCGGGGGGCGGCTGTGTCTCACTGTGAGGACAAGGACACCGGCAGCAGAAGTTCTGGGAAGTACTCCTTGGCGTGAGCCCTCCCAGAGTCCTCCATTAGCCCCACCAAAGAGCCGGGTAGGCTCCAGTGTTGGGCCGCCTCAGGCCAACCAACCAACAGGGAGGGAACCCAGCCCCACCCATCAGCAAATAAGCGGATTGAAGTTTTACTGAGCTCTGCCCACCAGAGCAACAGCCAGCTCTACCCACCACCAGTCCCTCCCATCAGGAAACTTGCACAAGCCTCTTAGATAGCCTCATCCACTAGAGGGCAGACAGCAGAAGCAAGAAGAACTACAATCCTGCAGCCTGCGGAACAAAAACCACATTCACAAAAAGATAGACAAGATGAAAGGTAGAGCGCTATGTACCAGATGAAGGAACAAGATAAAACTCCAGGAAAACAACTAAATGAAGTGGAGATAGGCAACCTTCCAGAAAAAGAATTCAGAATAATGACAGTGAAGATGATCCAGGACCTCAGAAGAAGAATGGAGGCAAATATCGAGAAGATGTAAGACATGTTTAACAAAGACCTAGAAGAGTTAAAGAACAAACAAACAGAGATGAATAATAAAATAACTGAAATGAAACATACACTAGAAAGAATCAATAGCAGAATAACTGAGGCAGAAGAATGGATAAGTGACCTGGAAGTCAGAATGGTGGAATTCACGGCCACAGAACAGAACAAAGAAAAAAGAATGGAAAGAAATGAAGACAGCCTAAGAGACCTCTGGGACAACATTAAACACACCAACATTCGCATTATAGGCGTCCCAGAAGGAGAAGAGAGAGAGAAAGGACCTGAGAAAATATTTGAAGAGACTATAGTCGAAAACTTCCCTAACATGGGAAAGGAAATAGCCACCCAAGTCCAGGAAGCACAGAGACTCCCAGACAGGAAAAACCCAAGGAGAAACATGCCGAGACACATAGTAATCAAATTGGCAAAAATTAAAGACAATGAAAAATTATTGAAAGCAGCAAGAGAAAAACAACAAATAACATACAAGGGAACTCCCATAAGGTTAACAGCTGATTTCTCAGCAGAAACTCTACAAGCCAGAAGAGAGTGGCATGACATATTTAAAGTGATGAAAGGGAAGAACCTACAACCAAGATTACTCTATCTGGCAAGGATCTCATTCAGATTCCACGGAGAAATCAAAAGCTTTACAGACAAGCAAAAGCTAAGAGAATTCAGCACCACAAAACCAACTCTATAACAAATGCTAAAGGAATTTCTCTAAATGGGAAACACAAGAGAAGAAAAGGACCTACAGAAACAAACCCATAACAATTAAGAAAATTGTAATAGGAACATACATATCAACAATTACCTTAAAAGTGAATGGATTAAGTGCTCCAACCAAAAGACTCAGGCTCGCTGAATGGATACAAAAACAACACCTAGCGCTTCCCTGGTGGCGCAGTGGTTGAGAGTCCGCCTGCCGATGTAGGGGACATGGGTTCGTGCCCCGGTCCAGGAGGATCCCACATGCCGCGGAGTGGCTGGGCCCGTAAGTCATGGCCGCTGAGCCTGCACATCCGGAGCTTGTGCTCCGCAACAGGAGAGGCCACAACAGTGAGAGGCCTGCGTACCACAAAAAAACAAACAAACAAAAAAACACCCATATATATGCTGTCTACAAGAGACCCACTCCAGACTTAGGGATACATACTGACTGAAAGTGAGGAGATGGAAAAGGATATTCCATGCAAATGGAAATCAAAGGAAAGCTGGAGTAGCAATACTCATATCAGGTAAAACAGACTTTAAACTAAAGACTTCCTTGTTACAAGAGACAAGGAAGGACACTACATAATGATCAAGGGATCAATCCAAGAAGAAGATATAACAATTATAAATCTATATGCACCCAACATAGGAGCACCTCAATACATAAGGCAACTGCTAACATCTATAAAAGAGGAAATCGACAGTAACACAATAATAGTGGGGGACCTTTAACACTTCACTTACACCAATGGACAGATCATCCAAACAGAAAATTCATAAGGAAACACAAGCTTTAAATGACACAATGGACCACATAGATTTAATTGATACTTATGGGACATTCCATCCAAAAACAGCAGATTACACTTTCTTCTTCTTCTACACTTTCTTCTTCTTCTTCCAAAAACAGCAGATTACACACGGAACATTCTACAGGATAGATCACATCCTGGGTCACAAATCAAGCCTCAGTAAATTTAACAAAATTGAAATCATATCAAGCATCTTTTCTGACCACAATGCTATGAGATTAGAAATCAATTACAGGGAAAACAACATAGTAAACACAAACACATGGAGGCTAAACAATACGTTACTAAATAACCAAGAGATCACTGAAGAAATCAAAGAGGAAATTAAAAAATACCTAGAGACCAATAACAATGAAAACACGATGATCTAAAACCTACGGGATGCAGCAAAAGCAGTTCTAAGAGGGTAGTTTATAGCAAGACAAGCCTACTTCAAGAAACAAGAAAAATCTCAAATAAACAATCTAACCTTACACCAAAAGGAACTAGAGAAAGAAGAACAAACAAAACCCAAAGTTAACATAAGGAAAGAAATCATAAATATCAAAGCAGAAATAAATGAAATAGAAACAAAGAAAACAATAGCAAAGATCAATAAAACTAAAAGCTGGTTGTTTGAGAAGATAAACAAAATTGATAAACCAGTAGCCAGACTCATCAAGAAAAAGAGGGAGAGAACTCAAATCAATAAAATTAGGAATGAAAAAGAAGTTACAACAGACACCTCAGAAATACAAAGCATCCTAAGAGACTACTACAAGCAACTCTATGCCAATAAAATGGACAACCTGGAAGAAATGGACAAATTCTTAGAAAGGTATATAACCTTCCAATACTGAACCAAGACGAAACAGAAAATATGAACAGACCAATCACAAGTAATGAAATTGAAACTGTGATTTAAAATCTTCCAACAAACAAAAGTCCAGGACCAGATGGCTTCACAGGTGAATTCTATCAAACATTTAGAGAAGAGCTAACATCCATCCTTCTCAAACACTTCCAAAAAATTGCAGAGGAAGGAACACTTCCAAACTCATTCTATGAAGCCACCATCACCCTGATACCAAAACCAGACAAAGATACTAGAGAAAAAGACAATTATAGACCAATATCACTGATTAATATATATGCAAAAATCCTCAACAAAATACTAGCAAACAGAATCCAACAACACATTAAAAGGATCATACACCATGATCAAGTGGGATTTATCCCAGGGATGCAAGGATTCTTCTATATATGCAAATCAATCAAAGTGATACACCATATTAACAAATTGAAGAAGAAAAACCATATGGTCATCTCAACAGATGCAGAAAAAGCTTTTGACAAAATTCAACAAGCAGTTATGATAAAAACTCTCCAGAAAGTGGGCATACAGGGAAACTACCTCAACATAATAAAGGCTGTATAAGACAAACCCACAGCAAACATCAGTCTCAATGGTGAAAAACTGAAAGCATTTCCTCTAAGATCAGGAAGAAGACAAGAATGTCCACTCTTACCACTATTATTCAACATAGTTTTGGAACTCCTAGCCGTGGCAATCAGAGAAGAAAAAGAAATAAAAGGAATACAAATTGGAAAAGAAGAAGTTAAACTGTCACTGTTGGGCTTCCCTGGTGGTGCAGTGGTTGAGAATCTGCCTGCTAATGCAGGGGACACGGGTTCGAGCCCTGGTCTGGGAGGATCCCACATGCCGCGGAGCAACTAGGCCTGTGAGCCACAACTGCTGAGCCTGCGCATCTGGAGCCTGTGCTCCACAAAAAGAGAGGCCACGATAGTGATAGGCCCACGCACTGTGATGAAGAGTGGCCCCCGCTTGCCACAACTAGAGAAAGCGCTTGCACAGAAACGAAGATGCAACACAGCAAAAATAAATAAATTAATAAACTCCTACCCCCAATATCATCTTTAAAAAAAAAAAAAACTGTCACTGGTGGCAGATGACATGATACTATGCATAGAGAATCCTAAAGATGTCACCAGAAAACTACTAGAGCTAATCAATGAATCTGGTAAAGTTGCAGGATACAAAATTAATGCACAGTAATCTCTTGCATTCCTATACACTAATGATGAAAAATCTAAAAGAGAAATTAAGGAAACACTCCCATTTACCATTGCAACAAAAAGAATAAAATACCTAGGAGTAAACCTACTTAGGGAGACAAAAGACCTGTATACAGAAAACTATAAGACACTGATGAAAGAAACTAAAGATGATACAAACAGATGGACAGATATACCACGCTCTTGTATTGGAAGAATCAACATTGTGAAAATGACTATACTACCCAAAGCAATCTACAGATTCAATGCAATCCTTATCAAATTACCAATGGCATTTTTTTACAGAACTAGAACAAAAAATCTTAAAATTTGTATGGAGACACAAAAGACCCCGAATAGACAAAACAGTCTTGAGGGGAAAAAACGGAGCTGGAGGAATCAGACTCCCTGACTTCAGACTATGCTACAAAGCTACAGTAATCAAGACAATATGGTACTGGCACAAAAACAGAAATATAGATCAATGGAACAGGATAGAAAGCCCAGAGATATACCCACACATCTATGGTCAACTAATCTATGACAAAGGAGGCAAGGATATACAATGGAGAAAAGACAGTCTCTTCAATAAGTGGTGCTGGGAAAACTGGACAGCTACATGTAAAAGAATGAAATTAGAACACTCCCTAACACCATACACAAAAATGAACTCAAAATGGATTACAGACCTAAATGCAAGACCGGACACTATAAAACTCTTAGAGGAAAACATAGGAAGAACACTCTTTGACATAAATCACAGCAAGATCTTTTTTGACCCAGCTCCTAGAGTAATGGAAATAAAAACAAAAATAAACAAATGGGACCTAATGAAACTTAAAAGCTTTTGCAAAGCAAAAGAAACTACAAACAAGATGAGAAGACAACCCTCAGAATGGGAGAAAATATTTGCAAACGACTCAACGGACAAAGAATTAATCTCCAAAATATATAAACAGCTCATGCAGCTCATATTAACAAAACAGACAACCGAATACAAAAATGGGCAGAAGACCTAAACAGACATTTCTCCAAAGAGGACATACAGATGGCCAAGAAGCACATGAAAAGCTGCTCAACATCACTAATTATTAGAGAAATGCAAATCAAAACTACACTGAGGTATCACCTCACACCAGTTAGAATGGGCATCATCAGACAATCTACAAACAACAAATGCTGGAGAGGGTGTGGAGAAAAGGGAACCCTCTTGCACTGTTGGTGGGAATGTAAATTGATACAGCCACTGTGGAGAACAGTATGGAGGTTCCTCAAAAAACTGAAAATAGAATTACCATATGACCCAGCAATCCCACTACTGGGCATATAACCAGAGAAAACCATAATTCAAAAAGACACATGTGGGCTTCCCTGGTGGCGCAGTGGTTGAGAGTCCGCCTGCCGATGCAGGGGACATGGGTTCGTGCTCCAGTCCAGGAAGATCCCATATGCCACGGAGCGGCTAGGCCCGTGAGCCGTGGCCGCTGAGCCTGCGCGTCCAGAGCCTGTGCTCCGCAACGGGAGAGGCCTCAACAGTGAGAGGCCCGTGTACTGCAAAAAAAAAAAAAGAGAGAGAGACACATGCACCCCAATGTTCATTGCAGCACTATTTACAATAGCCAGGTCATGGAGGCAACCTAAATGCCCATCAACAGACTAGTGGATAAAGAAGATGTGGTACATATATACAATGGAATATTACTCAGCCATAAAAAGGGACAAAACTGGGTCATTTTAGAGATGTGGATGGATCTAGAGACTGTCATACAGAGGGAAGTAAGTCAGAAAGAGAAAAACAAATATCGTATATTAACGCATATATGTGGAACCTAGAAAAATAGTACAGATGAACCGGTTTGCAGGGCAGAAATTGAGACACAGATGCAGAGAAACAAAAGTATGGACACGGAGGGGGGAAAGTGGCAGCGGGTGTTGGTGGTGGGATGAATTGGGAGATTAGGGTTGACATATATACAGTAATATGTATAAAATGGATAAGTAATAAGAACCTGCTGTATAAAAAAAATAAAATAAAATTCAAAAAGAAAACAAAGGTAAGGACATCTAAAAAAAAATAGAAAGAAGGAGTGAAGGAAGGAGGGAGAGGGGAGCAGAGAGAGAGGAAGGATGTTCTGGCTTGATCCCTGGATTGCTAGAAGGACCCAAGCTGTCAACTGTGAGAGTGAGGATGAGGGTTCCTTTGTCCCCTTCCCACCAGAGAAAAGAGTGGGTGCTAACTCTGCCCCCCACTTCCACCCAGCCCGGGATCAGGCAGATGGAAAGCGGCCTCCAGCTGATGGTGGTGGAGCTAAAATAAGAAAAAAAATTGCAGAAGCTCCCAAAGGGAGAGTATGCCAATGAATTACCCTGCCAGTCAACTGAGGGAAATAACCATGCTTATTTATTTAGGACTTACGGCCACGCTGTGGGCTCAGGAAACCTCTTAGCTCTCAACCCACACTCACCGATCGCCCAGTAAACATTGATCGAGAGCCACCAGCTACCGGGCACTGGGACACCCTTCTGCAAGTTCCAAGGATCACCTGATCATTCATTCATTTGTTTACAGAGGCTTGACTCCACTTGCTCATTCATTCATCCACCCATTCATTCAGCAAAACTCCGCTGAGCACCACCTATTTGCCAGGAAGGGGAAGGAATGGTTCTGACACTGTCCCCATCCCCAGCCTGCTGCCTTCCTGCGCCTCATTCAAAGCTTCTTCAGGGCCACAGAGAAGGCTGTGGAAGAGCACCTCTAGAGAAGTTCCTCTCAGGACCTCAAAACTGAGCTAGACATCCTCAAAGATGCGTCTGCTTCTCCCTCCCTCAGACCCATAGCCTCTGATGGTCCAACCCTCCTCCAAGGTTAGACCCTTCACCTGTGACACACCTTGTAAAGAAGGGCACAAGGGTCTGCTCCCTCCCAGAGGTCTCAGCTCTGCTTTCATGTTGACCCAGCATCCCCGGGGTTTAGAGCTGAAACATCAGTTGGCCTTGCGTCAGCCGAGCGGAGGTGATACTTAGGCAGGGTCGGATGTGACCTCTCTATCCAGTCCCTCTCTGGCCTCACCCCAGTCACTGCCCTGAGCTCTTCTACCTGATATCTATCCACACACCCGCACCACAGCTCATTTCCCTCCAGCTCTTGAACTCTCCTTTCCCTTTGGCCCTGGTCTTTGATTCTGAGACCTCCAGGCCTTTGAGTGTCCCAGTGGCTCTACCTCTAACTCAATGCCTCAAAATGAATTCTTCATCCGTCCCCAAAGCAGCTGCTTTTTCTGTGCTGCCTGTTGCAGAGGTGGGCAGTCCCACCCTGCTGGTCCTCCAGGTGACAAATCCAGGGGTCACCCCTAGTGCCCTCCCCCATGCTCCACAGCCTGAAGCAGACCCCTGCCCTGGGTCTCACAGGCAGTGTACTATGCACATGCCACTAGTGTTAAATCAACAGATTATTTACTGAAAGTCTAGTTTGTGCAGACACTGTGCAAGAAGCTGGGAGGATGGAAATAAACAGAAAGTATGGCCCCCAGAAGAGAAATCTAGGAATCTAGGTCACTCCCTTTTTCTCCCCCATCCCACGCCAGGCATGGCCATGGAGGGTCACGAAGAAACCTCCACGCTCAAACTCAGACCACGGGTAGCTGGAGAACTGGCCATGGAACCTCGCCCACCCCACCCCAGCTGGGGCAGGAGTCCGGTGATGGCACAGGCACCAGGCACCGGTGGCCAGTGAACGCTGCCTCCCTGCTCCCCTCTTCCAAAGGGGAAGTGTGTTGTGCTATCCTGTTCTCCCAGCTACACTGCTTATTAAGCATATCGGTGAGGGGTAAATACATCCTTTGGCTCTAGGCTGCGGGACCATAAGGAGATATATCTGGAATGGCCTGAGAGACCCGAGATCCTGGGCTCGGAGCCAGTCGGAGCCACTGGATAGGAGGACTCGCACTGCTGTCCTTTCTGGAGGGGGTGAGGGCATTTGGGGCTGTCTGTGGAATTCTTATACCACGTGGCACTGACATCTGTGCTTTACTTCTCTTTCTTTTCCACTAGATAGTGAGCTCCTAGCACCTGGCACATAGTCGGTATTGAGCGGATGTTTACTGAATAAAGGAATGAATGAGTGAGTGAATGAATGAATGGATACCTAGACAGTGTCCCTGCTCTCACCTTACTTATAATCAAGTGGGGAGAAAACCACAGCGGACAAATGGGATCCTCTGACACCACACGTGACACCACACGTGACCTCTGGTGGCTTTCACTCTCCCTCGGGGCACAAGCCCCAGAGCTCACAGTGGCCCAGGAGCGGATGCCCTGTCACCTCGCTGGACTCAGCTTCTACTGTTGCCCCCTGTCTAGCTCCGCTCCAGCCACACTGGCCTCCTTATTTTCCTTGAGCCTGCCAGCACCTTCTCCTTAGCCCCTTTGTTCCTTCTGCTTCCTTTCTGGAAGGCTTTTCTCCCAGTTGTCTGCATGGCTCCCTCCTTCACCCCCTGCAGGGCTCTGCTCAAACCTGGCTCCTCTGTGAGCCTCCCCCAACCACCATCTGTGAAACTGTGGCCTCAGCCCCACCCTCGCCTTCCCCATCCTCTCGCCTGCTTTGGTTTTCCTTATAGCACGTAGCATCATCGGATGTTCGATGTGCACTTTTGTCATTAATGTTATCTTTTTGACTCCTTCTTCCCACAAGAATATAAGCTTCACCAGGGCAGGGATTGTCTGTTTTGTTTAATGCTGGATCCCAAAGCCCAGAACTGTGCCCAATGGGACTGGAAAACAATGGCTAATGAGTATGTGAGTGATGAGCTGTCATGCCCGCAAGCATCTCCTGCCCCCCCTCCCCCCTCCCCCGCTCCCCACACTCAGCTAACACACACTTGGAGTTGAAGTGGACCAAGAAGGTGAGGGTAGCTTTGCTCGTCTTAGGGACCTCCTCACTCACATGCTCCTGGCAGGGCTGTTAATCACTGTCTTCCTATCCCACCAACACCTCAATCACCACCATGGGGTGGGCACAAGACCCAGGCTAGGGTGATCTTGTTACTGCACTCCCAGACACAGGGGACTGGCTCAGGAACGGTCATTTGACTCAATCGGGGCCAATCAGAATCCACCCTGAGACTTTTCTATAAACTGAGCTCTTTTTGTCAGCACTGGTCAGCTTGGGAGGTGAGAGTCTTCCTGCCCCTCACATGGAGACATCTTGTCTGCAGAATGAAGCCAAGAAGAAAGAATCAGAGCCAAGAGATGGAAAGAAAGAGCTCTAATGATATTGTTTGGGGTCCCTGGAGCCAATTATATCTGATCCAAGTTCACTTTGGGGTTTTTCTATCTCTCCATATCTGTCTATCTAACTACTAACCTACCTATCTGTCCTTTTTTTTTTTCTCTTGAACTAGTTTGAGTTGGCAGTTCTTCTCTTATAACCAAAAGTTCTGAGATGTCAGTCCTTCGGCCCTTTCAATGAAAAGCAAGCCATTCTCCAGAAGTAAGAAACAAAACTCAAACCCAAAAACCGACAAATGAGCCACCAATGGCAGTGACACAGTGTGGGTGAAAGCCATCCATGCCAAGATTTTCAGGCTGTTCTCTGGCATCTGGCCCAGGGACTTGAGCCCAGAGCCGGGTGAGGCATTCCTAGCCTTGTCCAGCAGGCAGGGCTGTGGTCAGGCTTTGGGAAGGGCGGGGGGCAGGAGGAGGTTCCATCTGGACAACGACTTAAGAGGTCCTTGGGTTGCCATGGTGAGGGACAAGGGTTGGGAAGATGGTGAGTGAGAGCCTGATGAGGCTCCCACAGCCCTCCAGCCTCCTGCCTCCAGCTGCCTCCTAAACGTCACCAGTCTGTCTTTTCAGGAAGTGCCAAATCCAGCACTTCCATGTCCAATAAGGTCAATCACATCTGAATTTTTTTAAGCTGAAATAATGACTCTGCTTTATAAAATGGGAAGAATTATTTCTCATCTTAGAGACTTTTATCTTCAGTCAATCACTTCGATTAAACTTTGAAACCTGCCTGACTTGTATCAGTGTTTTTCCAGCTAGATTTGCTTATTTCTTCTTGACTGCTAAATTTAGGAAACAAACAGCCAAGGAGAAGGTCGAAAATAAGAAAGGAAAATATTTTCCAAGTCATTTTCATCAAAAACAGTTCAACCCAAATCTCCAAGCCTCGTAAACTTTCTTTTAACATATACGCACATGTACCCCTAAATTTCAGATTTAAACAACTCGAACTCCTTTTAAATAACTGCTGCCCAATTTCCTTTTATTGCCAGTAAAACAGGTACCTGCTGGGTTTGCCTTTCACTAAAGTCACTGAAACTGCAAATAAAAAGGCTCTGGTCCTATTTTATGGATGACTCCTGACTTTTTTTTCTGAGTCTGCTTTAAATGCAGTTTAAAGCAGATTTGGCACTTCCTGAAAAGACCTGGCGAACAAAATGTGATTCCCAACCACTCCTGACTCCCGTAGGACAAAAATTTCATCTGATGCTGTGTCCCAAGTTGAAAGACTGCCATTCATTAGGAGAGCTGGGAAACAGTGCATGAGTCACCATCTCTGAGAGCACAGGCTTGGGTTCCACCTCTCCCAAATGAAAAGGCGGGTCCCCTGGGTCTCCCCGCAAGCTGCTGGGTTCTGGGGAAGCAGCCAACCCCGCTTGGACAGCCAGCGCTCCTGCTCAACCAGACAAGATGCCAGGGGCGGCACCAGGCTGGCAACCTCAGCTTGGGCACAGGCGAAACTCGCCTAGGTTACCAAGGGCCTGCCCCAGATACGTCCCCATCTTCCTTTACACATTGCCTCAAAAGTAGTTACCAGGGGTTACCAGCCTGGGCTTTGAAATCCCATGGCCCTGGGATAAAATGTCAGTGCTTATTGCTCTCTGGCCCTGGAAAGTCACCTACCCTTTCTGAGCATGCTTCTTCACCTGGAAAATGGGGATTAGGGTGAGGATTAAAGGAGATAATGTAGATAATATATTTAGCGCGGTAACTGGCACATAAATTATATACTAATTATCATTAGCTTGCCTGTCTTTTTAGCAGTGACTCTCAACCCTGGCTGTACATTAGAATCACGTGGGAAGATTTTTTTTATTTTTTTGGCGGTACGCGGGCCTCTCACTGTTGTGGCCTCTCCCGTTGCGGAGCACAGGCTCCGGAGGCGCAGGCTCAGCGGCCATGGCTCATGGGCCCAGCCGCTCTGCGGCATGTGGGATCCTCCCGGACCGGGGCACGAACCCATGTCCCCTGCATCGGCAGGCGGACTCCCAACCACTGCGTCACCAGGGAAGCCCCATGTGGGAAGATTTTTAACATCCTCACGTCCAGGCCCTACCCAAGACTAATTAAATCAGAATCTCTAGGGGTGGGTCACAAGCATCAAGGGCTCTTAAAGCTCTCCAGGTGTTCCAATGTGCTACCAAGGCTGAGCAGCCGCTTCGTATGGATGCAGGGTGGTGAGCGACTGCTAGTCATGGGCTGCTAAAATCACAGGACCAAGGACGAGGAGGAACCTAGGCCATCTCCCCTGACCCCTTCCCAGGAGCCTCACTGTGAGTCTGGTTTTCTGGCCTCTATTTGTATTGACCCAGAGCTTCACCATCAGCAGAGCCAGCTGCAACTCAGCTAGAGCCTCTAAGGCTACTATAGAAATGCCACCTTGCAACCCTTATGCTCACAAGCCTGGGAAGTTCTAGTTCAATTTCATACCAAGGAGCACAAGGTAGGGGTTGCCTGGGAAGCCCACCTTGAACTTCCAGTTAGATTTCCCACCATGACCTGACTTCTCCAGGGTGCTGATGACTGCACAGCTTTATGATACCAGTGGTCTCCCCAAGAAAGAGTTCTGGTGGTTACAGTGATCTCACTAAGAGAGGGGGCACGTTCCCCATTCCCTTAGATATCTGAGCCAACTAGGATCCTCTATTTAAGGCTGGGACAAGGCATCAGGCCCACTGTTCCAGACCACCTGTGCTCAGATCCAGGAAGATTACAGGCCCAATGAAGCTCTCGGAGTCTCATTTCCCACTCTCTACCCAGCCCAGAGGCCATCTAGGGATGGAGGGATTCCGAGGGTGGTCCGTGCTAGGAATACGTGGTGTGATAGCTCAGTTTCCACCTGCTTGTCAGTTTACCCAGCTTGAGTAGAGCATTCCTGGGTCTGTGGAGGGTACTAGAACTCTGCCTGACCCTCCCAGCCACAGCTGCTGAAGAACATGAGGAAAGATTAGGCCTCTTCTAATCTGAACTGATACTGCCTGTTCACTGAGGGCCTACAATAAGCTGGATGCTATACGAGGTGCTTATCTCTGTCTTCAAGTAGTCTTGACAAATAGGTGCTCTTCTTACCCTTATTTTACAGAGGTGGAAACTGAGGCCCAGAGAGGTAAAACAACAAGCCCAAGGTCACACAGCTACTGAGTGGCTGGGCTGGGACTAGAATTGAGACGGTCCGTCTGGAAAGCCTAAACACAAAGCTACCTCTGTGTGCCTTCAGACTACTCTGGGCTGGATGTGCTTGGCACCCCCCTTCCAACTCTGAGTCCCTCAGCTCCAAAGCAAGTTGGCCTTCCGTGCCTGGACCACCACCAGGCCCTGACAAGTGCAGGCCGGAGGCGGCCTCCCTCCTGGCCTCAGGGCTCAGAGCATCTGTTCACGACTCTGATGGGGACCTGCCCAGTGTTGTCATCCCTTGGCCTAACGTGAGCGTGGAAACGCTTCTCTGCTTACGGCTAGAAAGAAGACAGAAACATGAAACGTGTAAGAGTTTGTGTTACTCAGACCAAAACAGCACATACGCAGATCTCCTCAGGTCAGCCCAGGCCCTGCTTGGTCCTTCCAGCCAGGGATGCCTTCAGGGTCCGGGTGACCTCGAGCTGCACTCACATTCAGAGGGGGACCGAGTTGATTCCCCTTCAGGTTCTTGTCTGCTGGATCGTTATCGAGCCCCTAAACAACACTGCCGCGCTCTGCGGCTGAGAGAAAGGATGCCAGCGGAAAGAACTACTGTGACAGCTCTCAGGGCTCCCCAGGCCCAACACACACCCTCCTGGCCAACACACGGTGGGGGTCACCACCCCGTTCTGCTCTAGTCACACAATCGTCACATGTCAAGGTTTGTAAGTTATCGTTGCACTTCTGGTGTCTCATATTCAGAATCTGTTGAACTTGAACCTGTCAGATATTCAGTGAAAAAATAAAAGCAATAATGGGCCATGTGACACATAGAACAGAAAGAGTACGACGATTTTGAAGGCGGCAATAGCCTCCTGTCTCAACACTGAGGTTGGGGCCAGCTGGGCCAGGATAAAATTCAACCCATTAGCACTCAGCAAGGCCCTGATCATGGGCTGGGCACTTCGGTTTGTAACACTTTTCAGAACAGAGAGGCAAGTCTGTGCAGTGGCTGATGCAGTACGTTGTTGGCATTGTGGGTCACGTTCAGAAGTACTTTGCCTGTGGTTCATGATGACTCATGTAATTAAACAATTAGGTTAGACCCATCGATAGGATAAAGCATGACAGAGGCAGACTTTTTTTTTTTTCTGGTCACACCGTGTGGCTTGTGGGTTCTTAGTGTCCCGACCAGGGACTGAACCCAGGTCCTCAGCAGTGAAAGCACAGAGTCCTAACCACTGGACCGCCAGGGAATTCCCAAGGCAGACTTTTTTTTTTTTTTTAACATCTTTATTGGAGTATAACTGCTTTACAATGGTGTGTTAGTTTCTGCTTTATAACAAAGTGCATCAGCTATACATATACATATATCCCCATATCTCCTCCCTCTTGCGTCTCCCTCCCTCCCACCCTCCCTATCCCTCCCCTCTAGGTGGTCACAAAGCACCGAGCTGATCTCCCTGTGCTATGTGGCTGCTTCCCACTAGCTATCTATTTTACGTTTGGTAGTGTATATATGTCCATGCCACTCTCTCACTTTGTCCCAGCTTACCCTTCCCCCTCCCCATATCCTCAAGTCCATTCTCTAGTAGGTCTGCATCTTTATTCCTGTCTTGCCCCTAGGTTCTTCATGACCATTTTTTTTTTTAGATTCCATATATATGTGTTAGCATATGGTATTTGTTTTTCTCTTTCTGACTTACTTCACTCTGTATGACAGACTCTAGGTCCATCCACCTCACTACAAATAACTCAATTTCGTTTCTTTTTATGGCTGAGTAATATTCCATTGTATATATGTGCCACATCTTCTTTAACAAGGCAGACTTTTAAAATCAGGTTAAACATAAAGAAAATGGAGGCTGGGAAGGGGAACTGGAAAAAGCAGCCTGCCACGTGGGCAACTTTCTTCAAGGGCCACCGCTGGGACAGGTACAACTTGTCCCCTCCATAGGACCATGCTCTGGACTGGCACCTCCCCTGCAGCCCAGCATTTTATCTAGGTACAATATACAAAGTGGCCATAAAAGTCTGGAAACAGGGATAATACTAATGTTTTTTAACGAATAGAGCCCTTTTGATGACTTCTTCTGGGATATGCTAAAGATGCAGTTTTATTCAATGAGAAATCAGAGACACAGATCATCTGAGCACAGCGTATCACAGATGCATGTGCTGGGATCCATGGAAATGTGATCTTATGTACCGCATTCACTGCAGTTTTGCACAATGCACCGAACCATACATTGTTAATGAGCAACAACAAACAACTATGTCATGCGTTGTCATGTAATCTAAATAAGCCACGTATTATATATGTTCATCCATGTTTTCCTTGATGGCCAGCCTGTAGCTAAATAGAATCTTAAAGGGAAGACATAGCTCATTCTTGAAAAAGTTTTAGTGATGTTAAGGTATGAATCCTCCCTGACTTAATCTACAAACTCAGTGCAATCTGATTAAATAACAAAAAACAACTGTGTTGGCAGTGGGAGGGGCGGTGGTGGGGACAGTAAGGATTCAGCTGGGAGCACTTAAACATGAGTGAACAATCAGGGAAAATCTGAAAAAAACTAAAGATAGAGAAATACACCTACAGATATTAAGACACAGCAAAGACTGCAGGCTTTTTGTAGCAAGATACTACTGGCATAAAACCAAACAGATCAATAGAAGAAAATGGAGAGATCAGAAATAGACCCCATGTAAATATGAAGGGTTGGCATAAGATATAGTTGCAATTCAAATGGCAGGGGGAAGGGAATGATGTGCTATTCAGTGAATGATGTTAGGAAAAGTGACTAGACAACATGGAAACAAATAAAGCTGAATTCATTTCTTAAACCAAAATTAATTCTAGGTGGCCCCAAATTTTTAATTTAAAAAAGAAACTAAGAAGTATAAAGAAAAAACTGTTTACTTTTTATTCTTGTTTTTTGGCAATCTTGGACATGAAATTCAAATATTATTTTAAAAACTACATAAAGACTTAAAGATTTTATGACTAAAAACACCAGAAAGTCAAGATACAAATATCACACTGGGAAAAAAGCATATTAGCCAAATATATGCCAAACAAAGAACTAACTTCTTTAATATACAAAGAGCTCTTACGAATCAGTAAGAACCAAGAATTCAAAAGAAATGTACACAAACTACAAACAACAAGTGCTGGAGAGGGTGTGGAGAAAAGGGAACCCTCCTTACACTGTTGGTGGGAATGTAAGTTGGTATAGCCATTATGGAGGTTCCTCAGTAAACTAAAAATAGAACTACTGTATGACCCAGTAATCCCACTCCTGGGCATATATCCAGAAAAACTATAACTCAAAAAGATATATGCACCCCTGGGACTTCCCTGGTGGCACAGTGGTTAAGAATCCGCCTGCCAATGCAGGGGACATGGGTTCAAGCCCTGGTCTGGGAAGATCCCACATGCCAAGGAGCCACTAAGCCTGTGTGCCACAACTACTGAGCCTGCACGTCTAGTGCCCATGCTCTGCAACAAGAGAAGCCACTGCAATGAGAAGTCTGTTCACCCCAACAAAGAGTAGCCCCTGCTCGCCGCAACTAGAGAAAGCCCGCACACAGCAATGAAGACCCAACACAGCCAAAAAATAAATTTTAAAAAAATTAAAAAGGAAAAAGATATATGCACTCCTATGTTCATAGCAGCTCTGTTCACAATAGCCAAGACATGGAAGCAACCTAAATGTCTACCAACAGATGAATGAATAAAGAAGCTGTGGTACATATATACAGTGGAATATTACTCAGCCGTACAAAAGAATGAAATAATGCCATTTGCACAACGTGGATGGACCTAGAGATTATCCTACTAAGTGAAGTAAGTCAGAAAGAGAAAGACAAATACCACATGATATCACTTATATGTGGAATCTAAAATATGACACAAATGAACCTATCTATGAAACAGAAATAGACTCACAGACATAGAGAACAGATTTGTGGTTGCCAAGGGGCGGTGAGTGGGGGAGGGATGAACTGGGAGTTTGGGGTTAGTCGATGCAAACTATTACATATAGAATGGATGGACAACAAGGTCCTACTGTATAGCATAGGGAACTATCTTCAATGTACTGAGATAAACCATAATGGAAAAGAATATAAAAAAGAATGTATATCTACGTATAACTGAGTTGCTTTGCTGTACAGCTGAAGTTAACACAACATTGTAAATCAACTATACTTCAATTAAAAAAAAAGATGCCACCTAATTTCCAGGGCTCAATTTCTTATAAATTAAAAAAAAAAAGAAATGTAGCCGTAAAGGATATGAACAAGTAGTTCATAGAAATATGACATACTGTGACTTCCTTGGTGGCACAGTGGTTAGAAATCCGACTGCCAATGCAGGGGACATGGGTTCGATCCCTGGTCTGGGAAGATCCCACATGCCACGGAGCAACTAAGCCCGTGCTCCACAACTACTGAGCCTGTGCTCTAGAGCCCGCAAGCCACAACTACTGAGCCCGAGTGCCACAACTACAGAAGCCCACACGCCTAGAGCCCGTGCTCCACAACAAGAGAAGCCACTGCAATGGGAAGCCCGTGCACCGCAATGAAGAGTAGCCCCTGCTCGCCATAACTAGAGAAAGCCCATGCGCAGCAACAAAGACCCAACGCAGCCAAATAAATAAATAAATATTTTTAAAAAAGAAATATGACATACAAATGGCCAATAATAAATGAAAGATGTTCAACATCACTGATTATTAAATAAATGCAAGTTAAAATGATATAATTTCTTATTAATTTGGTAAATTTGCAAATAATTTTTACTATAATGCTCAGTATTTTGTAAGTTTGAAGAAACAGAAGCCCTTATATGTTGGTGGATTATAAATTGGTATGACCAAGCCTGACAACATCAGCATTTTAAATGCTACTTTTTTTTTTTTTTGCGTTACGCGGGCCTTTCACTGTTTTGGCCTCTCCCGTTGTGGAGCACAGGCTCCGGACGCACAGGCTCAGCGGCCATGGCTCACGGGCCTAGCCGCTCCGCGGCATGTGGGATCTTCCTGGACCGGGGCACGAACCCGTGTCCCCTGCATCGGCAGGCGGACTCTGAACCACTGCACCACCAGGGAAGCCCTAAATGCTACTTTTTGACTCAGTAGAAGTTTCAATTTTGTATAAACACATACCTGTTTTTCCTGAGACAGTCTCAGTATATACCTGTGCTCTCAGGAGCCCCTCTGAATTAGAATCTGTCTTAGTTTACATGATAGATTATATGATCACCTTACATTTCTGGATATTAACTCTATAATTAAACTCACATGAGTATTTTAAATACACAAGTATCTTAATTACAGTAGTATTTATTTAAAATGCTGGAAATAATTTAAATGCCCATCAGTAGAGAACTGATTAAATAAATTACAGTTTATCCTTACAGTAGAATTCTGAACAAATGTTACAAGGAATAAATTATGTATGAATATTGTGATTCATTTCCTATAAAGAGTTCATAAATACATGCATATCTAAATGCATAGATTTGTTTGCAAAAATACATGGCGAACTGCTAAACAGTGGTCACCTCCAGCAAGCGGCACAGGAGTGGGCTGGAAGACTAAAGAATTTTACCTTTCCGTGTATACAAATCTGAATTTTTTCATAAATAAGTACTTATTCTTTTACAATAAAATTATTTTTAAAAACCAGATGAAGCTTAATTCTTCTCTACCTAAAGGAGTTGAGCTAATTACTGTCATTATCAACATTAACATCTTCAAAGTTAATCTCAGCTATAAATAACTTGATGAAAAGTAAGCCCTTCCTCAGCTGTAACATTTGGGGGCCGAAGTAACAACCAGGGGCAGGAGTACCAGATGGAGAGGACGGGAAGGGAAGTTTAAGGAGGAAAAATAATGTTCCTTCTGCCCTTCTGAATTCCTAGCTGAGACCCCTGTAATAAAGACAGATAAAGGGTTCTGGGACCCAAATCCAAGGTGTGCTGGGGTTTCCCCCAAATCACCAACAAGCAATTCTTGGACACCAGCTGGGTGTCCGATAATTCAACTCAATCCTGACACTATCTACCTAGAGGTAGTATCAGATTCCACAGGTTGAGGGCTGAGCCCCACAAGGCTGCCTTCCACTTCAGATGCCCATTGCAAGCCCACATTGTTACCTGTGCTTCTGACCTACTGGCTAAAAACCAGAGGTTCCCACAACCCCCTCACTGGGTTCAATTAATTTGCTAGAGCAGCTCAGAGAACTCATTAGGTTACCAGTTTATTACAAAGGATACTGAAGGATACAAATCAAGAGCCAGATGAAGAGAGAATATGTAAGGTCGGGGGAGAGCAGGGATAGGGGTGTTGTTGCAGGTGAATCCATCATTCAGGTAATGCTTGAGACCCAGCTGGGTTTCTCCCGATTTCTCCCCAAAGCGTGTCTAACAACTGAAAATGGGGTGCAGGGCAAATCCTGGCCAGGGCCCATTAACCTCACCTCAGGTACCGACCAGAGAAGTACACTCTGAAGAGGTTGGTAGGGAGGCTCACAGGCGACGGGTGTCATTTCCTTTTCACTTTGTCCATTTTAAGCTTTTGTAACCTTTCAAAAGTGTCTGGTGTTGAGTGCTTAATTGAGTAACTTGGTTGCAAGGGGCGGGCGGGCCAAGGAGGGCTGCGAAGGGCGGTAGGTGGAGTCCTTCAGGCTAGCTAGCCCACAAGCCATTCTGCAGCACCTGGGTTAACCTCTGAGCATAGCAGTTTCCTCACCTGCAGAAAGGAGGTGATGATACTTACCACCCAGAGGTGTCAAGCGTATTCAATAAGATACATCACATCTGGGCCATGGGAGGCCCTCGCTAAATGACTGTATAAAAGGAGGGGGGTTGAACAAGATGGTCTCTGAGGCCTCTTCCATCTCGAACATTAAATGAACTATAACTACATCCATTCACCTCATCATTGTTCAAGACATATTTATTGCAGATCACGGAGGCCCTCTAAAGAGCCAAGGGCGTCTTCTTATGTGACGTTGATACATGGTAGGTGCTCAGGGGGGGTGTTTGTCACATTAGGAAGGTGTGTACATTGTTCCCCAGAGACCCAGGTTCCGAGGGAGCTGGAGGAATGGTCAGCAGCTCTGATTAAGTGCCACCAAAATGGTACTTGCTCCTTCTGGGGCCTCGGGTTTGGATAGGAAATAAGAATACAAAGGACCTCTAGAATGGAGGAGCTGCAGGAAGCAGGTGAACCTGAGACCCCCACTGTGGTTTCTGCCAAGTGCATGAGCTAGGCAGATGGCATGCTAGCTTTGGGTCCAGGAGGGACAGAAATGTGTGTTTTATTGTGGTTTGAGTCATTTGCAGGAAATGACATTACGGTGGGTTAATGGCAGACAGTGCTTTTCTCCCCTGACTAATATCTTTGAAGACTATATTAATTTTTAAGTCAACAGAATGGTTATTAAATTAGTACCCTTTTGGAAAACAGTCTGGCAGTACATTTTTAGTGCTATATCTTTTGGCACATGGCCTTTTCTATTTTATTCTGTCCATTATCTTCCCCTAGTCATGGCAGGGTACCAAATGGGCCCGAAATCTCCCACATGCCCAGAAGATTTAAATTTAACCTTTGGAAGAAGGGAGTGACGTGTAAATATGCCTTCTCATCTAGGATTCTTATTTTAATCACATAATTAATTATAGACAAATACTGGCATAAAGATGTTCATGACAGTCTTATTTATAAGAATGAAAATTTGGAAACAATCCAATGTCAACAGCAGAGAAAAGATTAAGTAAATTATGTTCCATCAACTAAAAAGAATATTTGGCAACCATTTACTATAACTGTCATAGGCTAGGGGGAGATAAATACACTCTTTCATGTTGTTAGAGGGAGTATAAACTGGTACAAATCTTCTAGAGGTAAACTTACCGGTATGTATCAAGAGTCTGAAAAAGACGTGCACATATGATTTAATTTTAGAAATCTGTCCTAAGGAAATGATTAAAAATGGATTCCATTTACAATAGCAAAAGATGGTGGAGGAAAATCCCATAGACTTCCAGTAACAGGGAATTGGTTCAATAAGTTTTGGTACACCCCCCCCACCAACAGTATACATTGCAATTATCTTAAAAGATGTAGAAATGTATTTTTTTAACATGGGAAGAGATTCACCATACACAGTTAAGTGAAAAAAAAACAACAACAGGATACAAATTAATATGTGCATTGTGATTCCATTTTTGTTTATCTAGATGTTCTAATTTGTCTTAAGGAATAATTATTACTTGTGAAATCAAGAAAAAATAACATTAGCAATATTAGCTATGAAAGCTGTGTAGCAGCACAGAAAATTACTTGCACAATAATGGGAGGAAAGGGGCTTCCCTGGTGGCGCAGTGGTTAAGAATCTGTCTGCCAATGCAGGGAACACGGGTTTGAGTCCTGGTCCAGGAAGATCCCGCATGCCATGGAGCAACTAAGCCCATGTGCCACAACTACTGAGCTTGCGCTCTAGAGGCCGCGAGCCACAACTACTGAGCCTGCGTGCTGCAACTACTGAAGCCCACGCACCTAGAGCCCGTGCTCCACAACAAGAGAAGCCACCGCAATGAGAAGCCCACACACCGCAACGAAGAGGAGCCCCCGCTCACTGAAACTAGAGAAAGCCTGTGCACAGCAACGAAAACCCAACGCAGCCAAAAATAACAATAAATAAAATTAATAAATTAAAAAAATAATGGGAGGAAAGAGCAAGATAAAAATTGTATATACTCTGTGATTGCAGTTATGTAAAAATTATGGAGCTTGACAAGAAAGGCATATCGAAAAATAAAAACAGCGATTTGTTTGGATGGGGAGATTTTGAGTGATTTTCCATCCTTTCGGTTATTACTATGCTTATGTAATTTTTGTTTTTCAAGTAGAATAAACTCCTTTGAGACTTTTTCCTCTGTAGCCTTTCCCCTGCTTGGAGTGGTTGTCTTCAGGGAATGCAAGGCTGCTTACTAAAAATAATGCTTTACAATGGGCCTAGCTCTTTGCAGCTTCCTTTACTTCTGCTGGGTGAAGTCTATCATGGTGACACCTTCTCCTTTTATAGGCCTGTACATCTCTACCCTATTGCTTATCAACTTGGACCCCTGACCCTAAGCACCCAGATGCTATTGAGCTAACTAGCCCCTTTTGGCTATCCCAGAGCCCTTGGATCAAATTTGCCAGCTTTGAACCTTAATGTCTCAGGGTCTTGCAGGAGCAGAATGACCACCTAACATACACCACTAATAATAGATTGACGCATGTTTAACCCCTCCTAAAACAGGTGCTTGCATACACAGCCCTCGAGAGTACATTCCTTTGGGGGAAACAACTTGGCAAATGTAGTGAAAGACTTTAAAATGTTTACAGCCTTTGATATAGTAATTCTGATCCTAAGGTGTTATAAAATAATAAATATATAAAGATATGGGTACAAGATATACTGCTCAATATTTTTGATACTAGGAAAACATTGGAAATAATCTAAATGTCCGACAATGGGATCTTAGTTAGGTAAACTACGGCACATGATAAGGTTGCCATGTAAAATACAGGTTGCCCAGTTAAATAAGAATTTCTAAATTTTTTTAGTATATCCCAAATATTGCATGGGATATACGTATTCTAAAAAAGTATATTTGTTGTTTATCTGAAATTTAAATTGGAACATAGTTATACTAAAAGATTATTCATTGTTTATCTGAAATTCCAATTTACCTGGACATCTGGTATTTTTATTTGCTAAATCTGGCCACCCTACACATCCATATAATAGAACCCTATGTAGCCATTAAAACTCGTATTTTTAGAGCAGGGGCTTTCAAATTGTGTTTCTTCTCTCCCTATGCTTTAGCTAGAACATCTCATCTTTTATTTATTTTATATTTTAGCCTTCGCATAAGATTTGGTTTGAAAATAAGGGTTCCATTGCTAAAAGAAGGTTGAAAAACACTGTTTTAGAAAACTATTTAACAACAGGAGACAGTGTTATAAAATAATAAGTAGAAAAATTCATGTTAAAAATCAGTATGGGGCTTCCCTGGTGGCGCAGTGGTTGAGAGTCCGCCTTCCGATGCAGGGACATGGGTTCGTGACCTGGTCCGGGAAGATCCCACATGCCGCGGAGCGGCTGGGCCCGTGAGCCATGGCTGCTGAGCCTGCATGACCAGAGCCTGTGCTCTACAACCGGAGAGGCCACAACAGTGAGAGGCCTGTGTACCGCAAAAAAAAAAAAAAGAAAAGTCAGTATGATTCTAGGTTTGCATATACACACGCACATATGTGGAGAGAGAGAATGGGAGAGTGTGAGAAAAAGATACAGACTCTCTGGAAGAATCCTTTTTTTGGCTGCGAGGCACACAGGATCTTAGTTCCCTGACCAGGGATCGAACCCATGACCCCTGCAGTGGGAGCGCAGAGTCCTAACCACTGGACTGCCGGAGAATTCCCAAGAATCCTTTTTTTTTTTTTTTTAAGTTATTATCTCTGGATGTTGGAATTATAGGTGATTTTTAGAAGATTTCTAGAAGACTTTTTCAGATTTTCTATGATGAACTAAATGCATTTATTTTGAAAAAATTGCTATTAGAAATATCTAGCCTCTCAGATGACATTAGTACTTTAACATCATTAAGCCTCTGAGATTCTTCAATTTGGGAGTTATGGAACCCTTTGGGGATCTAATGAAGTCTCTCTGTCCTAGACTCAGAAGGTATTTTCACACAAAATTCTGCATACAGTCCCCCCTCTCATTCCTTCTTGTTAAGAGCCCCTCCTTAGATTCTAGAATGCCATTCTTTTATTCTGCTTGCTCATAAAGCAACTTACTCTGTCCCTGTGGCGGTTGTTCTTAACTTTCTTTTTTTTGTCGGGGGGGCAGTGGTCTCACACCTGCTCTAAGATCCTATTTAAAGCTATGGACTTGCCTAAGAAAAAAAAGCACACATGAACCCAAATGCTGCTGCAGGCGGTTTCTGAGGCTCACAAACTCCCTGAGTACCATTCTTGGACTCCAGGTCAGAACCTCTGGTGTAATCCCAAGCCTCTGGCACTCACTGGAGCCCTGACTTGGTTAATTCCCTTTAGGGTCAAACTGGTTAAATATAGACTTTGAAAAAAGGAACAGAGCCAGGGATAGAATCTAGCTCAGCATTCCCAGGGCACCATCACACAGCAAGCGCTTCTAAAGCTGTGTGTGTGTGTGTGTGTGTGTGTGTGTGTATGAGAGTGAGAGAGAGAGAGAGAGAGATGCAGAGGAAGAGCTTTTTGCACCCTGAGTGCTGTTGAAAAACATTAGAGTTCACGGGAAGAAGAACCAGAGGGAGATCCAAAGCTGGTACCTCTTGCTTTGTATGATCTGTGCCTGGGATGGCTGAGTGGGGCAGGGAGAGGGTGTGGGAGTGGAATACAGAGTACTGTGTCAGCTCCAAGTTGGCCGCCCACTCCTTTTAATAGCTCTTAAGCGGGGACTTAAGTAACATGAACCAACCTCTTTTATGGCCCTGAAAACCCTTGACAAGGGTTGACAAGGTGTGGGAGAGGGCTGGGAGGCTGGGAGGACAGCCCCACGGAGGGCGGGGTAATTTGGTAGTAGCTATTGGAATGTTAAACGTTCACACCCTCCTATCTAGCAGCTCTACAACTTGGCATCTCTTAAAAAACAAACAAACAGGGCTTCCCTGGTGGCTCAGTGGTTGAGAGTCCCCCTGCCGATGCAGGGGACACGGGTTCATGCCCTGGTCTGGGAGGATCCCACATGCTGCAGAGCGACTGGGCCTGTGAGCCATGGCCGCTGAGCCTGCGTATCGGAGGCTGTGCTCCACAACGGGAGAGGCCACAGCAGTGAGAGGCCCGCGTGCCGCAAAAACAAACAAACAAACAAACTTAACCTACATACCCAAGGAGGAATGAAGAGGGTATTTTTTTGGAGCGTGGTAACTGACACAAAGTTATCTCCGATCCATTATACATTTTAAACCAAAACATAATCACCAAACCCTATGAACATAACACAAATTTATGTTTCTTTTCCTAGGGAAAAACACAACAATATTCTGCACATGGCAAGTTCCAAGCTCAGGCTAAAGCTGCCTTTATCTTTTTCACCTCATTCCTATGTACTCAGTGGATCACAAGACCAGCAAGCGCCTAGACAGCCCTGTACAGCGGCAGGAGCCTGGGCCTGGAAGCTCATGTTAAGACTAAAACGGATGTCCTTCCAGTGGGAACACCAGTTGCTTTTTCTCTTTGCTTTCATCTTGACAAAAAGATCTTAAAGTTCATCTGGAAGAACATCTGAAAAGAGCCCTGGGCTCTCTAGAATAGACCTCTCCCCTGCCCCACACCCCCAAAAGAAGGCAAAGAACAATGGAAGAGATTTGCCTTGCCAGTTATTAAAACTAACTCTAGGACTTCCCTGGTGGTGCAGTGGTTAAGAATCCGCCTGCCAATGCAGGGGACATGGGTTTGAGCCCTGGTCCAGGAAGATCCCACATGCCGCGGAGCAACTAAGCCTGTGCACCACAGCTACTGAGCCTGCGCTCTAGAGCCCACGAGCCACAACTACTGAAGCCTGCACCCCTGGAGCCTGTGCTGCACAACAAGAGAAGCCACCGCAATAAGCCCGTGCACTGCAACTGCTAGCGGGGAAGTGTAATCTCCACTAGCCGCAACTAGAGAAAGCCCGCCCGCAGCAACAAAGAACCAACACAGCCAAAAATAATTAATTAATTAATTAAAAAAAACCCTAACTCTAAAGACACTATAATCAAAACAATATGGTAATGGCTGAGGAAAAGACAAAACAGATCAGTGGAACAAAATATGATCTAGAAATAATATATATGAGATCTCAGTATGTGACATATGAGCATTCTAATTCAATAAGGAAGATAGCTTGGCATAAATAGTGTTGACATAACTGGCTACTCATATGGAAGAAAACAAAATTAGGTCCTCACTTCATAACAGGTACTAAAATAAATTCCAGATGAATTTTAAATATAAATATTTTTCAAACAATAAAAATATTGTAATAAAATTTAGAATAACTGAACATTGAGGAAGATCCTTAAGAAAGGCAGGAAGCCCATAAGCCATTAAGGAAAAAGTAAATAGATTGGACTTTATAAAAATTAAGAATTTTCCTATGGCAGAAATACTATTAAATTCAGAAGACAAATAATATCCTATGATTTAATAACTCATTATTTATTCCACATTTGACAGATAAAAGTTAATCTCTGAAATATGAAAAAGACAACCCAAATATAGGCAAAGGATATGGACAATTCATTAAAGGGGAAATACAAATTGCCAGTGAACATATGAAACAACTGATAGGTAAAAAATCAAAATAAAATAAGATGCCATTTTCATCTATCAGATGGGCAAAAATGAAAAAAGAATAATAACATCCAGTGCTGATAAGGCTGCAGGAAACACAGTTAGCAGAGGTATTCATTTCCACCACCTGGAGGAAAATAATTTGGCAAGGTGTGTTTAAATTTAAAATATACAAAACTTTGACCAGTAATCCTAGTTTGGGAACTTTATGCAACAGAAATAAAGGCATGAGTGCAAAGTCCTATGTATAAGAGTGCTTATTATAGCATTGTGTATATTGGCAAAGATTTGAAACACCCTGAATGCCGATTAGTGGGGAATGGGTAAACAATTGTGTTAAGGCCATTCCAAGGAAGAGGTACATCTAAGCACACTGTTCTGAAGAGATGTCCCCAATATTTTAAGAGGAAAAGCAAGTTGAGGAATCATTTATAAGGTTCCATTTTCTGTGTAAAGAGCGAGCAAGGGAGAGAAAGCTAGCTATGCATACGTGTATATGCATTTCTGTGACCATAGAGAAAAGAGTAGGAAATTCCATAGTAGGCTGTTAATATTTAGCTCAGGGAGATGGGATTGAAGTGGGGTGGGGAGAAAGGGCAGGAAGAGAGAGTTTTAGCTTTTTCTTTAGAGAGCTCTGTATCACTGCACGTGTCAAAACAGGCATACGTTGCTTTTGTGACTTTTAAAAAATCTAATAATCCTTTTTCAAGAAGAAAGAATACGGGTTTTAATTCTTGGTTCCACCCCTCATGAACTGTCTGACCTGACGTTCTTGCTATAAAATGGGCACAATTCCTGCCTCTACCTCAGGCTCCCAGGAGGATTAAATGAAGTCATGTGAGCAAAGAGCTGTCCCTAGAGAAAACAAGGCCCAGAAAATAGAGGTACTTCATCTGAGGCTATGAATGAGATGCGGGAGTGCAAACGGGACTGTCAGAGTCCCCTGGTTCTCAGGGGGAAGCCCCCTCACCCCCCCCATCCTGAGCAGCTCTTATTCCATTGGAGGAGTCTGCCAAGCTCCAGGCCTTCCGGCGTCCTCTAGTTGGACCAGTTAGGGGCACAGCCCACAGCCCTAAAACCAAGCACTGCTAATTGGCCTTCTCAGGGATGGGCCAACCGATGCTCTTGGCCTATGCCACTGGGCAGTCACTCCTTCCCTGCCCTGCCCCAGGGACTCCACACCGGACCAGGCCCCCCTCCACCTCCACCTGCCACCACCCACCAAAAGCCTAGTCTTCAGCCCTCCTCTCATGGGCCCCAAACTGACACCCAGGACTTCAAAAGTCAGTGAAATCCAAGGGGTCGCATCTAAAGCCAGCCTACCCCTCTTTCCCTCCAGCCCCGCAATGGATGCTGTGAACATTCTGCAGATGCCTCAATGGCCATCCCCCAACTCTATATGCAAGGTTTCTCCTGCAGGCTTCAAACATCACCTGGGCTCTGAGTGGGCAAAGGCAAGAATGGTTTTCCGAGAGATCAGATAATGTCCCCTTGATCCCTGGTGACCCCAGGGACAGCAAAGGAGAGAATGGCTTCGCTCTAGCCAGACTCTGGTCAGGGTTTCCATTCTGAGTCTGCATGTTTGTATGAGTACATGGGTGCATATGTCTGTCTGCACAGGTATGCTTGTGGGTGGCACAGGTATGCTTACGTATATAATGGGCACAAGCTTTTGTGAGGACGTGGGCATGCTGTGTGCATCAGGACATACGTGTGTGTGTGCATGCGCAGATGTGGCACATGCACGTCTACTTTAAATGTTTAAATATAAAAGCTCTCTTTTTTTTTTTTTTTTTTTTTTTTTTTTTTTTGCGGTACGCGGGCCTCTCACTGTTGTGGCCTCTCCAGTTGCAGAGCACAGGCTCCGGTCGCGCAGGCTCGGTGGCCATGGCTCACGGGCCCAGCCGCTCCGTGGCATGTGGGATCTTCCCAGACTGGGGCACGAACCCGTGTCCCCTGCATCGGCAGGCGGACTCTCAACCACTGCGCCACCAGGGAAGCCCTAAAAGCTCTTTAAGAAGGCAGAGGGGCTCACCCCAAAGGTTAGAGATTTGCTTATTTTGGCATGGACTTTTTTTGTGTGCAAATTTCTGAACCATTTGTGACATATGGCAGCACCCTAAGAAACGTCCCTCCCTGAAGTTTGCACACGTATGTGCTGAAAGCCACCACCTGGGCAGGTCTTCATCCCTTCATTTTGCTTCTGGGGCTGATAGAATTCTTTCATCAACTGTGAACAGCTCCATCAGACCCTGAAACATGGCCACCTTGATGTCTTAGGGACGGAACCCAGGGGGGGCCCCTCTGGCACCACCTCTACCACCCTCACCCTGACAGCCACACAGAGAGAAGTTGGAGGTTCTCGGCAGCCAGCCCAGGGCAGTGTGAGTCACCGTGACTGATCAGGGAGGAAAGAAAAGATGGATGGGGGGAGGAGTGTAGTTGTTCCAGGACTAGGTGGGGGGAAGGGAGAATCTGCCCACCTGCCCTCATTCTCAGAGCCCACGTCTATTAAGTAAAGGGGGGACATCGGTGCTTATCAAAGGAAGGCCCATGAACCTCAAGAATATGAGGTAATCCAGCCAAGGATACACAAAGACGTGAGATAATCACAGAGCATCTTCCTTTTGTTCAAAGATCTGGGAGCTAGCTATTTTTCTATTACACAAGAAGTAGGTACAAACTTCTCATACATTTTTAAATGAAACAGGAGACTCCCACAGCTCTGTGGGCCTCAGGTCCTGCCCCAGAGCCCTGGAGGGATGTGTCCCCTCTCCTCAGGAAGGTGATAGGCTTTGGGAACAGGCCCTGGGAGCCCTGCAGGGGTGCATCCTAGGATGCCAGTGGTGAGGGGAGTAAGTGACAGGGCTGCAGACTCTGGCAGGACCTCCAAGGGACCTGGCCCAAGAGTTTTACTCAATATGCTTATTTTTTTGTAGTTCTATTTTTTTAACTTTTTTTTTTTTTTTTTGCGGTATGCGGGCCTCTCACTGTTGTGGCCTCTCCCATTGTGGAGCACAGGCTCCGGACGCGCAGGCTCAGCGGCCATGGCTCACGGGCCCAGCCGCTCCGCGGCATGTGGGATCCTCCCGGACCGGGGCACAAACCTGTGTCCCCTGCATCGGCAGGCAGACTCTCAACCACTGAGCCACCAGGGAAGCCCCGAAGCCCCTATTTTTTTAATTTTTAAAAATATTTTTATTGGAGTATAGTTGATTTACAATGTTGTGTAAGTTTCTGCTGTACAGCAAAGTGGATCAGTTATACATATACATATATCCCCCCCTTTTTTAGATTCTTTTCCCATATAGGTCATTACAGAGTATTGAGTAGAGTTCCCTGTGCTATACAGTAGGTTCAGTATGCTTTTCAGAGGCTCTGTGTAGGGTTCAGAGGCAGCCAGACTGGGTCTGAGTCCCAGCTCCTCATAGGGGGCACATTGGATAACTTTACCTAGCCTCAACCTCTGCACTGCAGAATGGGGACACTGACAAAATCTGCTCCACGAGGGCTTTATGAGAATTCACTGAGATAATTCCGCAAAGCACGGTGCCTGGCACTCCCCGGATCCCAGCCCTGTTGGCTGAAGCCTTTGTTGCAACAGCATCACTGTGCAACTTCTCCCTCTGTGCCCGCAGCATCCCTCAGTCCCTCACAGGTGTTCATCCCCAGGCACTCCCAGTGAACCGGCTCCACGCAAATCTCTGTCTCAGAGCCTGTTTCCTGGGAACCTAAGAATCTAGGTGAGATACCTTAGGGAGCCAGAGAAGACAGAACAAACAAGAGGACCAAGCCCTGAGTCCTAGACCTCCAAAGTTTAAGGGTCAGGGAGGAGGAAGCCCCAGCACAGAGAGGGGAGGGAATGGCCGGCCGAGTGTGGTCTCTCAGAAGCCAAGAGTGACAAGGAAAAGAGAGAGTGACCGACAGTGTCAAAAGCAGCTGATAGAAAAGAAGGATGAGGACCCAGATTTAATGACGGGATCTAGTCACGTGGAGGTCATTGGTGACCTTGACAAGAGCGTTTCAAAGGAATAGTAGGGACATAAACCTGATTGAAGTAGATCAAGAAAGAATGGAAGCATAGACTTTCCAGTTTGTTATTTTAATCATAGCATGGAGACCCAGAAACAGCACTCTGCTTCCCCAGGGCCGCTGCACACACCGAGATGGATCCCTAGCGGTGGACACCTGCCCTGTCCACCTCAGTCTCGACCTCACGCAGAAGGTCTGCACACTCTGTCCAGATTTTCCAGTTGTTCCCAGCGGTAGGGCTGCTCTGATACCTCTTAGCTGGAAGCAGCAGTGCAAGGCCTCAGCCGGCCACTCATGGGTGGCGTCTAGAGCTGAGTCTCAGGGTCTCTGGACACAGGATGTAGTTCTCATCACTGGGCCTACCTCTGCAGGACAAAAGCTTCCAGCCCTCCTCCGACACATGCCCTGCTGCAGCCCCAGCACCACAGAAGGTACCCAGTAAAGCCTGTACCAGATCTTCCCACTGGGCCCCCAAATTTAGTTTATTAAATTAAATCTTCTGCCACAGCGACCACTTACTCACAACAGCTGTTGCCATGGCAACCAAGCAGCCAGCCTGCTGTTTGCACTAACAGCCACAAGCCTCCCACTGGCTATTTGGCTTGGTGAACCCAGGGGAAGATACCCCTAAAGTGTCTGAGAGGCTGGAACATGGTGGGGGGACGTGGGAAGTGAGGGGGGGACGGGCGGGTGTTTGTGAGGAGCAGCGCTCAGTGCCCTTGCAGTTGTTCCATAATTTTCCACCAACAGGTTGGGGTTGGGAGAGCTGTAAAGAACTTGTGCCGGAGGGGTCCCCAGTCTTCTTGTGATGTAGGCCATTTCTCCAGCAATACTCACCTATCCCTTCCACTCCCTTTCTGAAAGGTGAAGGATGGAGGGGGACAGAGAGGGACAGAGAGGGGACCACACACAGCCAGGAGAAAAAAGGGCACTGGGCCTGAGACAACCCCGCTCCAAACAGAGTGTGTTGGCAGGCCCCACGGTTGCTCTTGACAAGGGCGCTATAACCCCTGGGTCCTCCTGATCGGTCTCGAGAGAAGCCGTTTGTTTGAACCAATCCTGAACGTCTTTAATCTGAAGTATAGTTTAGTGACCAGGGGTTTTGAAGTCACACAGATAAGAGTTCAAGTCTTGGCTCCTTCTCTTACTGTTTAATATTAGGCAAATTACTTAACCTCTGAGCCTCAGTTTTTTTCAGCTGTAAAATGCGATGAGCATAGTACCAATGTCATAAAATTATTTCCAGGATTAACTGAGATTAAGCCCATAAAGTACGCAACACACAAGTGCCTGGCACACAGTAAGTGGGGAGCACCGTGGTTATTATTGCTATTGTTATCATCATCAATGATAATTACATTGATTAGCAGACCTAGAATGTTGAAGACATAATTGAGAGACAAAAGAAGGATAAAAGCAAACCCCAGCACAGTATATACATTAAGTAGCATTCTTGTTTAAAAAAATGTTAACAATGGGGCTTCCCTGGTGGTGCAGTGGTTGAGAGTCCGCCTGCCGATGCAGGGGACACAGGTTTGTGCCCCGGTCCGGGAGGATCCCACGTGCCGTGGAGCGGCTAGGCCCGTGAACCATGGCCGCTGAGCCTGCGCGTCCGGAGCCTGTGCTCTGCAACGGGAGAGGCCACAACAGTGAGAGGCCCGCGTACCGCAAAAAAAAAAAAAAAAAAAAAAAATGTTAACAATGGAAAACAGCATGGCAGTTCCTCAAAAAACTAAAAATAGAGTTGCTGTATGATTCAGCAATCCCACTCCTGGGCATATACCCAGACAAAAGTATAATTCAGAAAGAGACATGCATGCCTATGTTCATAGCAGCACTATTACAATAGCCAAGACAAGAAAACAACCTAAATGTCCATTGACATTTACATATATGTATATATACATTGCCCATTTATATATATATATGTATGTAAAATGGAATATTACTCAGCCATTAAAAAGAATGAAATAATGCCATTTGCAGCAACATGGATGGATCTAGAGATTATCATACTAAATGAAGTAAGCCAGAAAGAGAAAGACAAATACCATATGATATCACTTATATGTGGAATCTAAAATATGACACAAATGAACATATCTATGAAACAAAAACAGACTTACAGACATAGAGAACAGACTTGTGGTTGCCGGCGGGGGGCAGGGGTGCTGGCGGACAGAAGGACTGGGAGTTTGGAATTAGCAGATGCAAACTATTATATATAGGGTGGGTAAACAACAAGGTCCTACTGTAGAGCGCAGGGAACTGTATTCAATATCCTGTGATAAACCATAATGGAAAAGAATATGGAAAAGAATATATATGTATAACTGAGTCACTTTGCTGTACAGCAGAAATTAAACACAACACTGTAAATCAACTATACTTCAATAAAATTTAAAAAACTGTTAACAATGCATATCTTTAGGTGATGGCACTATGTTTTCTTTTTTTCTTTGATTTTTGTCTTTCCAAGTTTTCTGAACGGAACAGGTATTACTTCTGTAATTAGAAAAAAAAAGCTTTTATAAAAGGTCAGCGATGAGCATTAAAAATGAGCTACAGACTGAAAACCATTGAAGAGTATAGTTTAAATGGATGAATTGTATGGTGTGTGAACTATATCTCAAAGAACTGTTGCCAAAAAAGCCTTAAAAAATGACTCAAGGTGGTCAGTCAATAACTCATTAAAAAATTCTTAACATAAAAATGTATAAACTAAAGCAAAATAAGAAGGGCAAGAAAGAAAGAAACTGAGGCAGAGCTGACAAACAGAGCTATGACGTGAGGTTAAAAAGCTGGATAGCTCACACTACTGGCGAGGCAATGGGGAATCAAATACTGGCATACATTGCTGGTGGGTGTAAAATGGTACACCTGCTAAACAGGACAAACCAATGAAAACCACAAATGCTACAAATGCATGTACTGTGTGGCCCAGCCGTTCAATTTTAGGAAATGTATCCTATAGGTACTCTGTGTAAGTGAGAATTGATGTATATACAAGTTTACGGACCACAGCATTGCCCATAATAGTAAAAAACTGGGAACAGCCCAAATGTCCACCAGTAGGTGGCTGTTTGACTAAGCTATGGTACATACCTACAATGGAATAGTATAAGCTGTAAAAATAAAGATAAAAGAATAAGGAAACTATGTTCTGATATGGAAAGTTTTTTTTTTTTTTTTTTTTTCGGTACGCAGGCCTCTCACTGTTGTGGCCTCTCCCGTTGCGGAGCACAGGCTCCGGGCGCGCAGGCTCAGCAGCCATGGCTCACGGGCCTAGCTCTCTGCGGCATGTGGGATCTTCCCGTACCGGGGCACGAACCCGTGTCCCCTGCATCGGCAGGCAGACTCTCAACCACTGCGCCACAGGGAAGCCCTGGAAAGATTTTTAAGCTATATTATTAAGTTAAAAACATCAAAGTACAAAACAGTATTATAGTAAACATGCTACCATTTATGTAAAACGTGGGCAAAGACTATATATTCCTATTTTCTTACATATGCACTCTGGAAGAATACATGAAAATAACAGAAGTTGGAGGGCACTGAGTGAAAACTGAGCAGATGGGGGATAGAACTTTCCAGAATTAAACGTTTCACTGTATGCCTTTTTATACTCTTTGGTCTTAGAATCTTATGAATATATAACTTATTAAAGTTAAATAAAAATTTATATGCTTAAAGGAAGAAGTTAAGGAGTGCAATGATATGTTGTCTGGGAGGGATCTAGATGAAGCAACGATGGTGGATGTTAACACTAAACGCTGAAGCTCGCAGATGGGTCTGTGGGGTACACTGTATGTTTGAGAATTTTTCACAATAAATTATCAAAAATGTAAAAGGTATTCATGGGACTTCCCTGATGGCGCAGTGGTTGGGAATCCGCCTGGCAATGCAGGGGACACGGGTTCAAGGCCTGGTCCGGGAAGATCCCACATGCTGCAGAGCAACTAAGCCCGTGCGTCACAACTATTGAGCCTGCGCTCTAGAGCCCGTGAGCCACAACTACGGAAGCTCGCGCACCTAGAGACTGTGCTCCACAACAAGAGAAGCCACAGCAATGAGAAGTCCGCGCACCGCAACGAAGAGTAGCCCCCGCTCGCTGCAACTAGAGAAAGCCCGTGCGCAGCAACAAAGACCCAACGCAGCCAAAAATAAATAAATTAACAAATAAAATAAAATAAAACGGGCTTCCCTGGTGGCGCAGTGGCTAAGAATCTGCCTGCCAATGCAGGGGACATGGGTTCGAGCCCTGGTCCAGGAAATTCCCACATGCCGTGGCTCAACTAAGCCCGTACACCACAACTACTGAGCCTGCGCTCTAGAGCCCGTGAGCCACAACTACTGAGCCTGCTTGCCACAACCACTGAAGCCTGTGTGCCTACAGCCTGTGCTCCGCAACAAGAGAAGTCACCGCAATGAGAAGCCCACACACCGCCAAGAAGAGTAGCCCCTGCTCGCTGCAACTAGAGAAAGCCTGCGCACAGCAACAAAGACCCAACACAGCCAAAAATAAATAAATAAAATAAATTAATTAAAAAATAAAAAAATAAAATAAAAGGTATTCATAATAGTCAAATAGTCAAAGGAAGTCAGACAGTCCCGTGTGTATTATAATTGCGGTTCTACAGATTGAGAAATGGAGAGATTCAAGGGGGGATTGCACAGCTAGTGAAGGGAGACTGAAGCCCGGGGCATTGGGCTTTCTGTTCCATATCATACTTGCTCATCGTGGCAGAGGTGAGGGTTTGTCCTGCTCCGGCATGTACTCACTTTCCTGCCTGAGCTTCTGTGCCCTGTGGTCTGTGACCACAGGCCTAGCAGGCCAGAGTCAAGGTCAGGGCCTGGCGTATGTCTGTGGGAGGAAAACCCCCTCCCACCGTCCTGACCAAGAGCAGGAGAGGTGGGGACAGGCCCTGGTCTCACTGGGTTGTATCCTCACCAACCCAGCTGGCCTACCTGGGATCACCCCCTTTTGTAGAGACACGGGAAGTCGAGTCGAGTCCTTCCAACAGATTTTGGGGACCAACTTCAAACATTTCTATATAAAAAAAATTGTTGACAGAATTTTAGGTGATTTTTATTTTCTTGAATTCATTCTGCATTTTAAAATATTTATAGTGACTATAATTTTCTATTGACGTATATTTGATTTACAATATTGTGTTAGTTTCTGGTGTACAGCAAAGTGATTCAGTTGTATATATACATATATATATTCTTTCTCAGGTTCTTTTCCATTATAGGTTATTACAAGGTATTGATCTATGTAAATTTTTAAAATATTAAGTCTTGTGGAAAAAAGCAAAGACCAGCCCTTCTAAAAAGAATCTCCCTTATGATTTAACCCTAAGGTAAAGGCCACTGAAGTTGAGAATTTGGGTCTGGAAGCCCCTCTCTCCCTCCCTGTGGGCACAGGGGCCTCCTCCGAGAATCACAAGTGTCCCAGGAGCTCCGTGGGTCCCGAGAGCTGTGTGTGGGGTGCCTTCCCAGCTGACGTATGCGTCTCTAACACAGTTTAACTGTCATCAGTGATGGAACTGGGATGGAGCATTTGTGCATTTAATTCTTTCCAGAAGGGCTGAAATAGCATTTTTTTTTTTTTTTTTTTTTGCAGTACGCGGGCCTCTCACTGTTGTGGCCTCTCCCGTTGCGGAGCACAGGCTCCGGACGCTCAGGCTCAGCGGCCATGGCTCACGGGCCCAGCTGCTCCACGGCACGTGGGATCCTCCCGGACCGGGGCACGAACCCGTGTCCCCTGCATTGTCAGGCGGACTCTCAACCACTGTGCCACTAGGGAAGCCCTGAAATAGCATTTTCATTCTCCGTCCTCATCTCCAAGGGCTGGTAATTTTCTGGGACCATTACCACTGGGGCTGAGATTCTGTTCCCAGACCAGAGGTGAAGTGTGCAAGGAAATTTCCTCCGCAGGTCTGAGCGAAGGAAGGTGCTCTCGGGAGCCACATTCTTAATGGGAATCTTTCAATCACTCTCCACCGCAGCATCTGGGGGGTCAATGAAAGCCTTACTATTTTCATAACTTTTTCATTTGCTTCTGTCGTTTTAAAATCAACAAAAGTGAAACCAAAGGGTAAAGCCCAGGCCGATGTCTCAGCTCCTCTGGGGAGGCACCAAGGGCGGATGATTCTGGGAGTCCGCCCCTGCAGAGCTGTTCCCAGTGCAGGCGGCCTGGGTTCATTTCTCATGTCTTGAGACAATTTTCTCTTCCCCCACCTTCCTGTTTGCCTGCAAAGCCATCCAAGATGCTGGTTTCCTGAAGCAAAGGGTCATTCTCCTGGGAGCACTGAATCCGGTAAAACTGCTTCCCAGGGATCTTGCAAAGATCAGGAGAGATGGTGTGGGTCAAAGTGCAAACAAGAGTGTCTACAAATATGAGTTCTGTGGACAAAGATGCACATAGGGGTACGTAGCAATAAAGCATTGTGGCATTGTCTCTCGCTTTTAAGAATCTTACAGGTTATGGGGCTTCCCTGGTGGCGCAGTGGTTGAGAGTCCGCCTGCCGATGCAGGGGATGCGGGTTCGTGCCCCGGTCCGGGAGGATCCCACATGCCGCGGGGCGGCTGGGCCCGTGAGCCATGGCCGCTGAGCCTGCGTGTCCGGAGCCTGTGCTCCGCAACGAGAGAGGCCACAACAGTGAGAGGTCCGCGTAACGCAAAAAAAAAAAAAAAAAAAAAAAAGAATCTTACAGGTTAGATCACTGACAATGACCAACAAACCATATGTTCATATTAAATTCATCAACAAAAATAGTTCAGAGCAATTTCTACATTGGGCATGGGAGACAGCCTTTGTTTTGGGAAGCCCAGCATCCATTTCCCCTTCTGAGGAGCACCCTGGTTTCCATTTAGAGAAATGCCTCTTGTCTCTGAGGGCAACCTCAGTGGGAAGGTAAATCCAAGGGTCTCCTCCCACCCCACCCCCCAACATTACCACGGAAGCCAGAGGGGTCCTTTCAGGCCCCTTTGGAGACATCCAACTTCTTCCCACCAAAGGGCAACCACAGGACTTAAGTGGGCCAGCAAGGCCCTCCTGGGCCTTAGGCTTGAGACCAGCAACAGAGAAGTGCAGAGGGTGAGCCTTCTAGCAAAGTAAAGCCTTCGGAGGTTTTGATCACCTGAAGCAGCTGGTTCCCAGCCTCCCAGGTATCCCAGCAGTACATTCGCCTACGACTGAAGTCTGTCATGCTGACTTAAGACCAAAGACTCCAAAATGGCGATCCCATCAAAGTGATGACTTCCAGGTGGGCTTAGCCACTAAGCCTCTCAGCATCCCTCAGAGGCCCCAGAGGGAAAATAATTAATGACCTCTAACCACTGGCCGAGAAAAAAGCCGCGTCGTCGTCAGACCCAAACATGAGCCTGGGTCACGTACACACTCCGTCCCTCTCTAGGTGATGACTTTTCCAGACCCTGGGTTGAGCTTTTGAGTTTCTGAGGCTGTGGAGACTATTTTCCAACCCATAGAGTTCTGGGTTGATGGAAACCTGCTGGAACTTTCTGGTCCTTGAGGATATACCCCATGAAAAGCCCATGAATCTCATTATCTCCAAATGATTCCAGGTGGGAAACTAGTGAGGCCTAGGACCACAATTCACTAGGCCAGGCTAGGTGCTCACTCAATGCAGGAATAAAGTCAATGCCACCAGCCATGCTGGGTCTTGGGGATGCACTGGTGCCAGGGTTACTGGTAGGAGTGCTGTGGTCTCCTGGGCCTGACATGTTGGTACCGGTCCGATTTGGTAGCATCTCCACTAAATTCATCCACCAACAACTGCATCAGAGGCTTCTTTGAAGTCGGTTGTCAACCCGTTCCAACTGCCTTCTGGTTCACCCTAATGCAGAACAACTGTTCTGTGGCTTTGTGAAGAGGCAATGTGATATGGTGGGAAGAGTTGTGGCTGGGATGCCTGGAGGCCTGCATCCCAGCCCTCGTCTGCACAAACAAACTGTGTGGCTTTAAACAAGGGATGGTCTCTCCGTCCTTCAATTCTTCCTTGTAAATCAGGCTACCAGGTGGCCTGCCAGTTCCTTTCTTCAGATCTGACTGGCCCTCCCTCCCGGTGCAGCTGGAAAGCAGGGTGTCGGGACCTGATGGAGGCAGTGGCAGACACCTTTGCTAGTTTGCTCTGGACGTGCAGGGTCACTGATTCCAAGAAACGTTTTGGCTTCTTAGCACCACAGTCTTCCAGGACTCAGGAGACTTCAGGGACAATCCAGAGCTCCTGGTGCTATGGAGAGCTTTCTGGGCGTCCTGAGAATTAGTCACTCAATACCCAGAAGAGGATCAAGTGGAGAGTTTTCTGCTGGCTTGGACCCTACACAGTTAGGATTTTCGGCTAGTGTATCTCATTTTAGAGGCAGTGGCATCATTTCCAAGCTGTAGTTTCGCCTCCGATCTGAATACAAGAGGCAGTGTGATCCAGGAGAAAGAACTGTGGAAGCAGGAAAGGCTGGATCTGTGTTGGCTCTGCTGTCCAGGAGGCTGCTGTTCACCTTCAGGCAAGTCGCTTAACCTCTCTGAGTTGTTTTCCTCAACAGCAAAATGAAAGAATTGGACTTGACTTTGTTCATTTATTTGTTATGTATTCCCTGTAACGTTAGATACAGGAAGACAAAAAATCCAGAGTCGTAAAAGGGAGGGAGTGGGCAGCTTTCCCACTCCTAGTGAGGGACCCCAGGCTACAGGAGCAGTTATAATTGCTATATTGAATTTCTAGCCACACCAAAAGGGAAGCACTGTGCACTGCTTAGTTCTCACTCTTTGCTTAAAGAAAGCCTATCCATCGGTCAAGAGAGATGCTTCTTTCCTCCACTGAATTCTGCAATTCACTCAGTCTTCCATTTAGCCAGTAAACATTTCCTGAGCATCTAGGAGAGGCCTACTGAGCTGGGTCTACAATAGCAACCAGACCTGAGGGGATTTTCTCTTGGGGATTCTCACACAGTGGAAATACAACAATGATGCCAGTGCTGATGGTACAAAAGATGCTGAGAGGAGGTCTATAAAAGTGAGGGTGTGACGCAGAGTTGTAATTCTAAAAAAGACTTGTCAACAGTAAGCAAAACTGCAAATCAGCACCAGCTATGCCACTTCCTGGGGACCGAGCTTGATGTGGGGACCTGATCTGGAAAACCAGGAGTGGTGAGTGACCCACATATCCTGGAGACTCTCTCAATTATTCATCAACTCATTTCAGCTTTTGACAGGAGTTAGGGGCTGGACAAGAGATGCTCAGCCTTCTGTAGGAGGCCCGGGGCGCTAGTGTCCTGTGTTTCTAACTGGAGGAAGAACAAGTCGTGTCAGGCAGCACCTGCCCACTCACACTCCCTTACTTTTTCATTAAAACTTTTACATTTTATTGTAAAAAATTTCAAATGTACTGAAACGTTGAAGGAATTATACAGTGAACAGTCATGTACCCACCACCTTGATTCTATTGCATTTTGCTGTGTTTGCTTTATCGTGTATCTATCCCTCCATCCATCCTTTCATCTGTCAGTCAATCCACCTTAATTTTTTGATGTATTTCAAACAAAGCTTTGAAATACATCACCCCTCAACACTTCAGCATGCACATCATTAACTAGAGTTCAAAACATGTTTAAGGCTTTGTGTGTGGATGTAAAATGCACAAATCTTAAGCATACCTTTAGATGAATTTTGATAATGCATATACCTGTGCCATCTAAATCCTTGCCGAGAAATACAACATTAATATCCCTCCAGAGAGTTCCCTTGTCCGCCTCCTTCTTAAGGGACCCACCACCCACCTCATCCCCATAGCCCCTGCTGCCGTAATCTATGTGATCTGCACCCCACGACTCTGGATGCTTTGCCACAGCCATTTGGCCAGGGTGGACACTGACCCAAAGGTGGCCCATCTAGGCCTTGGCTAGTGACATTTAACCTCTGTGGCTGGGCTCAGCGGGAGGGGCTGGGCCCATCAGAGGCTCTCTCAGGAGGTAGTAAGGTAGGAGGTAGATGGGCCCCTGGGCTGCTCAGCTGGTGTTTGTCAAGTGGAGTAAAGGTGAAGCTTTGGGGCTTCCCTGGTGGCCCAGTGGTTGAGAGTCCGCCTGCCGATGCAGGGGACGCGGGTTCGTGCCCCGGTCCGGGAGGATCCCACATGCCGCAGAGCGGCTGGGCCCGTGAGCCATGGCCGCTGAGCCTGCGCGTCCGGAGCCTGTGCTCCGCAACGGGAGAGGCCACAACAGTGAGAGGCCCGCGTACCGCAAAAACAAACAAACAAACAAACAAAATAAGTGAAGCTTTGTTCTCCCCCAGACACTCCAAGGGCAAAGCTAGTGGCAGAAGCTGAGCTCCGCTGAAGTAAAGAGATAAGATGACCACTCCTGAGGTCAAGCAAAACTTCCCTGTCTGCCCATGCGCAGGAAGGCTCCTTGGGGGTCAAAAAGGGAGGGGCTCCACCCCCTAATAATCTGTGGACATACCCCCAGGGGCCTCTGCAGTGGGATCCATTTTAGCAAAAAGTCGTGCACTTTGGGGAGGGCCCTAGGGCAGGTCAGGTGTGAAAAAAGAAACCAGATAATTGGCCAAAGGTAAACAAAGACCCGGAAGGACTGTCCTGTATAAGGGAATTAAATCACCTCTGTACTGTGTTCCTCCTCATTAGAGGGGATGCCCATACCCTCTCTCCGGGTGTGTATTTCTGCCTTGCTTCAGTCTTAGATAAATTAACTGTTGCTCCGTGTGCTCTCCCCCTGGTTGTACTGTGTCTCTAATGATAAACTTTGTACCTGTTTTTACAGTTTTTGCCTCCTTGAAATATTTTTGCTTTCAAAGGGTGGGGGGAGAGCCAGGGGGACTTTGCTTCTAGCCTGTAGCCCCTAGGGGACTAGTGGCTAGGATTCCTGGTTATCATCCAGGCTACCCAGGTCCAATTCCTGGGCAGGGAACTAAGATCTCGCTTCAAGCCACGGTTCACTGCTGTCCCTCCGAGATCAGTAGAACACTGAGAGGCTGCACTGGCTGGGCAAAGACACTGAGGTGAAGGCCACAAGGCAGATCTGGGGCTGGGTCACCACACTCACGGGCCAAATGCCAGCAGAGGGACAGAGAAGCCAGGGCTAGTGAGGAACTCACTAGCCTGTGTACCCAGGAGACACAAGCCTCTGTGTGAGGACAACACGGTCCCTGAGGGAGGACGGGAGAGAAGGCCTCAGTTCCCTTCGATTTGCAGCTGCAACTCCAGGTGTCCGGTGTCTGCGGAAACCTGGGGGCCTCTCCTCCCTACAAACTACGACAGCCTCCCTAGAATGTAAATGCAGACAGTGTAGGATGTATGTAGGATAGTTTGTTAGGACAATGAAAGGATCTTTCTTCCATGAGATCCTGCTTCCACGTGGGATGGGCAGTAGGCGTGACCTAAATGTCCCTGGAAAATGATGACGATAATAAATGACACCAGCACAATAAGTGATAATAAAGCCAAGCCCAGTACCACACGTTTTAACACACGAACTCACCTGATCCTCCGCATTGTCCCCATTTTGCAGTTGAGGAAACAGGCGCAGGACAGAGATGTAATCTGCCCAAGTTCACGGTAAGCTGAGGAGCCAGAGCTGTGGTACAGAGCCGGGAGTCCCAGCGTTTGCTCACGAGCCTGCTCAGCGGAGGCCAGGTGGTAAGTTTTCTGCCCTGGAGCATTTGTCACAAGTGAGCAGCCCACGTGAAAAGAACCTCCTTGCTCTGGCTCCCAACCATCACGTCCTCGGAACACACCAGGCAGGGCGAATTACCTGAAGTGGCAGCCCCAGGAGCTGACCCGGGGCTGAGGGTTCCTCAGTTAGACCCATCTGTGTGCCACCATCCCGCCAACCCCACTCCCTGACATTTGCGTTCCTCGGTCCTTGCTGACAGTGATGGTCCAGGGTCCTTGAGGCTGGAAGGTGGCAGGATGGCCCCACTGCCAGCATCAAGTAGGCGGCTTTGCTCCCCGTTCCCTGTGGCCGAAGAGCCGACAGCCTTTCCTGTTGGAACTGAAGCGGGGGTTGGGTGGGAGAGAAGGAAGAGATGCAGGTCTCCAGGGCCCCTGACAGCTCTGAGAAGTCAGGACGAGTCTAGTCCCAGGAGAGGGTCAGAGAGATGGTCAGCAAGGCAGGTGTGAGCGCCCTGAGGCAGGAATCTATTTTTCCAAACCAGGAGGGGGCACGGCTGAGCGCAATCATTCTTTTTTAAATTTTTGGCTGCTCTGGGTCTTCGTTGCTGCGCGCGGGCTTTCTCTAGTTGTGGCGAGCGGGGCTACTCTTCGTTGCAGTGCGTGGGCTTCTCTTGTTGCAGAGCATGGGCTCTAGGCGCACAGGGTTCAGTAGTTGTGGTGCGTGGGCTCAGTAGTTGTGGCTTTCAGGCTTCGTTGCTCCACGGCATGTGAGATCTTTCCAGACCAGGGCTCGAACCTGTGTCCCTTGCACTGGCAGGTGGATTCTAAAACCACTGCGCCACCAGGGAAGCCCTGATCATTCTTCTTAGGTCTGTCCTCCCCTGGTATCTATCCATACCTCTGTCATCATGTATTGTCCCACCTGACTGTAAGCTCCTTGAGGACAGGGGCCAGGATGCTGGTTCACCTTTGATTCCCTGGTACCCTGCACAGTTCTGGATGCACTGTAGGTGTTTAATGATTGTATCTTACGTGAGTGAAGACACAACACAGGGAAGCAGAGAAAACAGAGGGATAATAATAATAACAAACTTAACATAGCCCTTACTTACTAAGTGCCAGGCACCATTCTAAGAGCACTACTTATAGTAAACAGTCAAATCCTCATAACTACCCTGTGATGTAGGTACTGAGACACAGGTTGAGTAACTTGCCCAAGATCACATAGCTAATAACCAGTGAAGCTAGATTTAAACCCAAAGCAGTTAGACTTCAGGGTCCATGGTCTTAACTCCTGTGATGACCATCACCCCATCTTTCCTACCCTGGACAAGCTTCCTGGAGTATTACACCAAGCTCCTTACTTGCCTGAGCCCAAGAATCAAAACCTGTAAGAGGCCAAGTGTGAATCTGGCAGACACTCCAATGTCCTGGCAACCAAGACACGGGTGATACGGCCCACAAAGGGCCAAGTTGTGAGCAAAGAAACAGCAGCCTTACCAATAATGGTCAGCTTCCCGCTGATTCAGTCAATGTTTACTGGTAGGTTATAGGCACTCTCCAGCACAACGAGACAGACGTGCTCTTTGCTCTCAAGGAACTCAAGTGAACGACGTTAGCGATTCACCATTTGCGATGTGCCTGCTCAATGCCACCCCCCATGTGTATGGTACATCTCTTTTAGTGTAGCCCTCATGACTAATTATGCCCACTAAACAGATGAAGAAACAGAGGCTTAGAGAGGTCAGGTCACTTGCCCCATGGTAACTACACGTATTTACAGGTAGCTGCATGGCAGGTCTTGCTCTGGTGGTACAGAAGGGAGCTCTCAGGTAAAGGGGGTGAGTTGGAGAGCAGTAAAGAACACATAAACAAGATCATTTGCAGGAGTGATAAGTGTGGGGAAGGCAATAAAGCAAGGTAAAAGGCAGGAGAGATGAGCCAGTATGGTCAGCTCTGGGGTGGGGGTGGAGGCTCTCGGCAGAGGGGACCACCTGTGCAAAGGACCTGGGGCAGAACAACTTGACTTCCTGATGCTAAGGCAGGAGGGCAGTGTGGCTGGGGCGCAGTGAACAGAGGGAACATTAAGAGATCAATAAAGTAGGGGATTTGACCCTGGGCCTAGCTGACTTCAGGCCTGTGTGCTCCAACATACAACGTGTCCAAGCTGGTAGTGTGCAAAGGAATGATGCAAGGAATCGCCTCTAGACACAAGGGTGGTCCCAGGTTCCAAGCCCCTGTGAAGGGTACTGACCTCACCATGCAGCTTGAATTGTCTGCGTGTAAAGAAAAAAAACTACCAAGTGCAAACATAATTTTTATCAATTCTGATGTCTCTCAGAGGTCCTTTGGGGCAAACCGCCACCACGTAACTTATGGAAAATCAATAGTCCTAACACCTGGTCTTTGACATGCTCTGTGTATGCAAGTACTCACCAGCAGGAAGTAATTTTAGAAGGAATATCATTTCTCTAACGACCATGGTGGTGGCTTGAGGTTTAGACGGGCCCTGGGGACAGGCTCAGCTGCTACCAACACCCCCAAGCTGGGGCAGAGGACTGTGTCTGGAGTGATGGGGGACTTAGTGGGGCTTCCCAGGCCTGTGAAATATCGGGCCTCAGAAATGCCACAGGCCTGCGTCCTGAGAGAAGAGAGCGATGTCAGTGTCTTGAGCAGTCAGGGCTCCCCGGGTCACAGGAGCATGTGGAGCCCAGGAGGATGGAGGGCTGGGCTGGTGTCATGACCACACAGCCCTGTTGCAACAAAGGAGAGCCCTTTCCACCTCCGGAGCACACAGAACCCTGCAAAGAGGGGAAGGCAGACAAGCAGGGCACAGGGGTCCACCAGGTTTGGAATCACCCCTCTTTTCCTCCCGCCTAATCTAGGGATTCAAGTGGGGGCTTCAAGTGAGACCTCCCAAACCTAACGAGTCTGGAGCTGACATGGATTTCCCCTCTCCTGTATGAGGCTGTGGTGAGCAGCCCCCTGCTGCATATCCCAGCACTGCAAAGGATTGGTTGCAACAGCAAACAGGTCGCTCGCTCTCTGCTCCATAGTTTCTTCATCTGTCAAATGGAGACACTAACAGTCCATGGCTCACAGAGTCAAGTCAGAGAACATGGGTAAAGTTCTGTGCCCTGGGCCCATCACACAGGAGGCCCTGTAGGTTCAATCATCCCAGAATCAGAGTGCTCACCATATACCAGGCGCCGTGGAGGTCAGGTACAAATGCTAACCCTGTCCACTGGGCGTGCAGGATCAGCTAAGGAGGAGTAATCTCTAGCATGACGGGGTTGATGACACAGTAGCAGGTGCCTGGGCCCTTGGGGAGTGGCGTGGGCATGGGGCAAAGGCTCCAAGTTTTGTTTTTGTTTTTTTGGTTTTTTTTTTTGCGGTACGCAGGCCTCTCACTGTTGTGGCTTCTCCTGTTGCGGAGCACAGGCTCCGGACGCGCAGGCTCAGCGGCCATGGCTCATGGGCCCAGCCGCTCCGCGGCATGTGGGATCCTCCCGGACAGGGGCACGAACCCGTGTCCCCTGCATCGGCAGGCGGACTCTCAACCACTGCGCCACCAGGGAAGCCCCTCCAAGTTTTCATTAGTCATGAGCAGCCCAAGCTACTCTTTTTCTCCTGAACGTGGGTGACTGAAACTGGACCTGCCGGCCCCTTTCTTTTCCTAAGAGTCACAGTTATCACTGGCAACTTTGCAACTAATTGCTGCAAAGGGTTGGGGGGCTCCCTAATGGCTGTATCCTCAGCTTCTGCCCCAAAAGGAGGGAAGGGAGAAGGGAGGGTGAGACTCCTCCCAAGACTGATGAGAGCCAGGCCCTCTCAGGAAATGGGAATAGCCTGGAGATAAAGAGCCTTTGGCCCCTGGCTTGGCCCCTGGGTTTGAATTTGTTCTGACCTCACTCCCCCACCTCTAGCTGCGGGGTCTTAGGCAAGTTACTCTACCTCCGGGAGCCTCATTCAGTCAACCAGCATCACTAGGGGCAGGCAATGTACTGGGTGCCTCAGCTCTCTTATCTGGTAAAAATAATAAGAATAGGAAAACAGTATGGCAGCTCCTCAAAATATTAAACATAGAATTACCATATGATCCAGCAATTCCATTTCTGGGTATGTACCTGGAAGAACTGAAATCAGGGTCTCGAAGAAATATCTGCACATCCACGTTCATAGCTGCATCATTCACTGTAGCCAAAAGTGTCCTGTAGCCAGGACACTGTAGCCAACCCAAGTGTCCATCAACAAATGAATGGATAAGCAAAATGTGGTATATGCATATGACAGAAAATGTTCAGCCTCAAAAAGGAAGGAAATTCTGCACTCCCTCTTGTGACAGCACTGGAATCACAAACAACTGCTGAACAATCATCACCAGGAAGACACTGGAACTCACCAAAAAAGATACCTCACATCCAAAGACAAAGGAGAAGCCACAAGGGGCACAATCACAATAAAATCAAATCCCATAACTGCTGGGTGGGTGACTCACAAACTGGAGAACATTTATACCACAGAAGTCCACCCACTGGAGTGAAGGTTCTGAGCCCCATGTCAGGCTTCCCAACCTGGGGACCCAGCAACGGGAGGAGGAATTCCTAGAGAATCAGACTTTGAAGGCTAGCGGGATTTGACTGCAGGACTTCGACAGTACTGGGGTAAACAGAGACTCCACTCTTGGAGGGCACACACAAAGTAGTGTGCTCATCAGGACCCAGGGGAAAGAGCAGTGACCCCATAGGAGACTGAACCAGACCTACCTGCTAATGTTGGGGGTTCTCCTGCAGAGGCGGGGGGTGGCTGTGTATCACTGTGAGGGCAAGGACACTGGCAGCAGAAGTTCTGGGAAGTACTCCTAGGCATGGGCCCTCCCAGAGTCCCCCATTAGCCCCACCAAAGAGCTGGGGTATGCTCCAGCGATGGGCCGCCTCAGGCCAAACAACCAACAGGGAGGGAACCCAGCCCCACCCATCAGCAGACAAGTGGATTAAAGTTTTACTGAGCTCTGCCCACCAGAGCAACAGCCAGCTCTATCCACCACCAGTCCCTCCCATCAGGAAACGTGCACAAGCCTCTTAGATAGCCTCATCCACCAAAAGGCAGACAGCAGAAGCAAGAAGAACTACAATCCTGCAGCCTGTGGAACAAAAATCACATTCACAGGAAGATAGACAAGATGAAAAGGCAGAGGGCTATGTACCAGAGAAAGGAACAAGATAAAACCCCAGAAAAACAACTAAATGAAGTGGAGATAGGCAACCTTTCAGAAAAAGAATTCAGAATAATGACAGTGAGGATGATCGAGGACCTCAGAAGAAGAATGGAGGCAAATATCAAGAAGATATAAGACATGTTTAACAAAGACCTAGAAGAATTAAAGAACAAACAAACAGATGAAAAATACAATAACTGAAATGAAAAATACACTAGAGGGAATCAATAGCAGAATAACTGAGGCAGAAGAACGGATAAGTGACCTGGAAGACAGAATGGTGGAATTCACTGCTGTGGAACAGAATAAAGAAAAAAGAATGAAAAGAAATGAAGACAGCCTAAGAGACCTCTGGGACAACATTAAAGGCAACAACATTCGCATTATAGGGGTCCCAGAAGCAGAAGAGAGAGAGAAAGGACGTGAGAAAATACTTGAAGAGATTATAGTCGAAAACTTCCCTTACATGGGAAAGGAAATAGCCATCCAAGTCCAGGAAGCACAGAGAGTCCCAGATAGGATAAACTCAAGGAAAAACATGCCAAGACACATAGTAATCAAATTGGCAAAAATTAAAGACAAAGAAAAATTATTGAAAGCAGCAAGAGAAAAACAACAAATAACATACAAGGGAACTCCCATAAGGTTAACAGCTGATTTCTCAGCAGAAACTCTACAAGCCAGACGGGAGTGGCATGACATATTTCAAGTGATGAAAGGGAAGAACCTACAACCAAGATTACTCCACCCGGCAAGGATCTCATTCAGATTCGATGGAGAAATCAAAAGCTTTACAGACAAGCAAAAGCTAAGAGAATTCAGCACCACCAAACCAGGTCTACAACAAATGCTAAAGGAATTTCTCTAAGTGGGAAACACAAGAGAAGAAAAGGACCTACAAATACAAACCCAAAACAATTAAGAAAATGGTAATAGAAACATACATATCAATAATTACCTTAAAAGTGAATGGATTAAATGCTCCCACCAAAAGACAAAGGCTGTCTGAATGGATACAAAAACAAGACCCATATATATGCTGTCCACAAGAGACCCACTTCAGACCTAGGAATACATACAGACTGAAAGTGAGGAGACAGAAAAAGATATTCCATGCAAATGGAAATCAAAGGAAAGCTGGGGTAGCAATACTCATATCAGATAAAATAGACTGTAAAATAAAAAATGTTACAAGAGAAAAGGAAGGACACTACATAATGATCAAGGGATCAATCCAAGAAGAAGATATAACAATTATAAATCTATATGCACCCAACATACGAGCACCTCAATACATAAGGCAACTGCTAACAGCTATAAAAGAGGAAATCAAGAGTAACACAATAATAGTGGGGGAGATTGACACCTCACTTACACCAACGGACAGATCATCCATACAGAAAATTAATAAGGAAACACAAGCTTTAAATGACACAATAGACCAGATAGATTTCATTGATATTTATAGTACATTCCATCCAAAAACAGCAGATTACATTTCTTCTTGAGTGCGCACAGAACATTCTCCAGGATAGATCACATTTTGGGTCACAAATCAAGCCTCAGTAAATTTAAGAAAATTGAAATCATATCAAGCATCTTTTCTGACCACAACGCTATGAGATTAGAAATCAATTACAGGGGAAAATAATGTAAAAAACACAAACACATGGAGGCTAAACAATACGTTATGAAATAACCAAGAGATCACTGAAGAAATCAAAGAGGAAATTAAAAAATACCTAGAGACAAATGACAATGAAAACACGATGATCCAAAACCTATGGGATGCAGCAAAGGAACTTCTAACAGGGAAGTTTATAGCAGTACAAGCCTACCTCAAGAAACAAGAAAAATCTCAAATAAACAATCGGACCTTACACCTAAAGGAACTAGAGAAAGAATAAACAAAACCCAAAGTTAGCAGAAGGAAAGAAATCATAATGATCAGAGCAGAAATAAATGAAATAGAAATCAAGAAAACAATGGCAAAGATCAATAAAACTAAAAGCTGGTTCTTTGAGAAGATAAACAAAATTGATAAACCAGTAGCCAGACTCATCAAGAAAAAGAGGGAGAGGACTCAAATCAATAAAATTAGAAATGAAAAAGGAGAAGTTACAACAGACACCACGAAATACAAAGCATATTAAGAGACTACTACAAGCAACTCTATGCCAATAAAATGGACAACCTGGAAGAAATGGACAAATTCTTAGAAAGGTATAACCTTCCAAGACTGAACCAGGAAGGAATACAAAATACGAACAGACCAATCACAAATAATGAAATTGAAACTGGGATTAAAAATTTTCCAACAAACAAAAGTCCAGGACCAGATGCCTTCACAGGTGAATTCTATAAAACATTAAGACAAAAGCTAACACCCATCCTTCTCAAACTCTTCCAAAAAACTGCAGAGGAAGGAACACTCCCAAACTCATTCTATGAGGCCACATCATGCTGATACCAAAACCAGACAAAGATACTACAGAAAAAGACAATCACAGTCCAATATTACTCATGAATATAGCTGCAAAAATCCTCATCAAAATACTAGCAAACAGAATCCAACAACACATTGAAAGGATCATACACCATGATCAAGTGGGATTTATCCCAGGGATGCAAGGATCCTTCAATATATGCAAATCAATCCATGTGATACACCATATTAACAAATTGAAGAAGAAAAACCATATGATCATCTCAATAGATGCAGAAAAAGCTTCTGACAAAATTCAACACCCAGTTATGATAAAAACTCTCCAGAAAGTGGGCATAGAGGGAACCTACCTCAATATAATAAAGGCTATATACGACAAACCAACAGCAAACATCCTTCTCAATGGTGAAAAACTGAAAGCATTTCCTGTAAGATCAGGAACAAGACAAGGATGTCCACTATCACTACTATTATTCAACATAGTTTTGGAAGTCCTAGCCATGGCAATCAGAGAAGAAAAATAAATAAAAGGAATACAAATTGGAAAAAAAGAAGTAAACCTGTCACTGTTTGCAGATGACATGATACTATACACAGAGAATCCTAAAGATGCCACCAGAAAAGTACTAGAGGTAATCAATGAATCTGGTAAAGTTGCAGGATACAAAATTAATGCACAGAAATCTCTTGCATTCCTATACACTAATGATCAAAAATCTGAAAGAGAAATTAAGGAAACACTCCCATTTACCACTGCAACTAAAGGAATAAAATACCTAGGAATAAATCTACCTAGGGAGACAAAAGACCTGCATGCAGAAAAATATAAGACACTGTTGAAAGAAATAAAAGATGATACAAACAGATGGAGAGATATACCATGTTTTTGGATTGGAAGAATCAACATTGTGAAAATGACTATACTACCCAAAGCAATCTACAGATTCAATGTAATCCCTATCAAATTACCAATGGCATGTTTTACAGAACTAGAACAAAAAATCTTAAAATTTGTATGGAGACACAGAAGACCCCGAATAGCCAAAGCAGTCTTGAAGGAAAAAATCGGAGCTGGCGGAATCAGACTCCCTGGCTTCAGACTATGCTACAAAGCTACAGTAATCAAGACAATACGGTACTGGCACAAAAACAGAAATATAGATCAATGGAACAGGATAGAAAGCCCAGATATAAACCCATGCACCTATGGTCAACTAATCTATGACAAAGGAGGCAAGGATATACAATGGAGAAAAGACAGTCTCTTCAATAAGTGGTGCTGGGAAAACCGGACAGCTACATGTAAAAGAATGAAATTAGAACACTCCCTAACACTACACACAAAAATAAACTCAAAATGGGTTACAGACCTAAATGTAAGATCAGACACTATAAAACTCTTAGAGGAAAACATAGGAAGAACACTATTTGACATAAATCACAGCAAGATCTTTTTTGATCCCCCTCCTAGAGTAATGGAAAAAAAACACAAAAATAAACAAATGGGACCTAATGAAACTTAAAAGCTTTTGCAAAGCAAAGGAAACTACAAACAAGACAAAAAGACAATGCTCAGAATGGGAGAAAATATTTGCTAACATATCAACAGACAAAGTATTAATCTTGAAAATATATAAACAGCTCATGCAGCTCAATATTAAAAAAACAGACAGCAGAATCCAAAAATGGGCAGAAAACCTAAATAGACATTTCTCCAAAGAAGACATACAGATGGACAAGAAGCACATGAAAAGCTGCTCAACATCACTAATTATTAGAGAAATGGAAATCAAAACTACAATGAGGTATCACCTCACACCAGTTAGAATGGTCATCATCAGACAATCTACAAACAACAAATGCTGGAGAGGGTGTGGAGAAAAGGGAACCCTCTTGCACTGTTGGTGGGAATGTAAATTGATACAGCCACTATGGAGAACAGTATGGAGGTTCCTTAAAAAACTGAAAATAGAATTACCATATGACCCAGCAATCCCACTACTGGGCATATACCCAGAGAAAACCATAATTCAAAAAGACACATGCACCCCAATGTTCACTGCAGCACTATTTTCGATAGCCAGGTCATGGAAGCAACCTAAATGCCCATCAACCGAAGAATGGTTAAAGAAGATGTGGTACATATGTACAATGGAATATTACTCAGCCATAAAAAGGGACGAAATTTGGTCATTTGTAGAGACGTGGATGGATCTAGAGGCTGTCATACAGAGGGAAGTAAGTCAGAAAGAGAAAAACAAATATCGTATATGAATGCATATATGTGGAACCTAGAAAAATGGTACAGATGAACTGGTTTGCAGGGCAGAAATTGCAACACAGATGTAGAGAACAAACGTATGGACACCAAGGGGGGAAACTGGAGGGGGGTGGATGGTGTGATGAACTGGGAGATTGGGATTGAGATATATACACTAATAGGTATAAAATGGATAACTAATAAGAACCTGCTGTATAAAAAATAAATTAAATAAAATTGAAAATTTTAAAAAAAACAAAACAAAAAAAAAGGAAGGAAATTCTGACATATGTTGTAAAATGGAGGAACCTTGAGGACACTATGTTAAGTGAAATAAGCCAGTCACAAAAAGACAAATACTGTATGATTCCACTTATAGGAGGTACCTAGAGGAGGCACATTCATTGAGACAGAAAGTAGAATGGTGCTTTCCAAGGGCTGGCAGGAATGGAGAGTTAGTGTTTAATGGGTGCAGAGTTTGAGTTTACGATGATGAAAGTGTTCTGGAGATGGATGGTGGTGACACTTGCACAACAGTGTGAATGTACTTAATGCCACTGTGTACATTTTTAAATGGTTTATATGGTAAAGTTTATGTTATGTGCATTTTACTGCAATTAAACATAGGAAAATAATAATAAGAAATCAATATTAGGCATCAATATTGCCATTTCTGTTACCCAGGGAAAGTGGCACCCCTGGGAGTAGGAGTGGACCATTCTAGGCTGAGCTCTCCTGTAGTCAGTGTGACTTGGGAACAGAAGGAATGCTCGGCTCAGGGTGGAATCCCAGGGTCTTCCCCCACCCACCCAGTCTCATTCTTGACCTACCCCCCACCCCCCATTCCAGGCTACAACCTTAGAAAATGACCTGGAATTGGGCATAGCATACCATGCCTTTGCTCAGGCCACACCTCCTGCCTGATATTTCTTTCTCTCCATGTTCAGCCAGCATATGCTCATCGTTAAAGTCCTGGCCACCAGAAGCCCTAAATAGACATTTCCCCAAAGAAGACATACAGATGGCCAACAGGCACATGAAAAGATGCTCAACACTGCTAATTATTAGAGACATGCAAATCAAAACTACACTGAGGGGCTTCCCTGGTGGCGCAGTGGTTGAGAGTCCGCCTGCCGATGCAGGGGACACGGGTTCATGCCCCGGTCCGGGAAGATCCCACATGCCGCGGAGCGGCTGGGCCCATGAGCCATGGCCACTTAGCCTACGTGTCTGGAGCCTGTGCTCCGCAACAGGAGAAGCCACAACAGTGAGAGGCCCGCGTACCGCCAAAAAAAAAAAAAAAAACTACACCGAGAATGGCCATCATTAAAAAGTCTACAAATAACAAATGCTGGAGAGGGTGTGGAGAAAAGCGAACCCTCCAACACTGTTGATGGGAATGTAAGTTGGTGCAGCCACTATGGAAAACAGTATGGAGGTGTCTCAGAAAACTAAAAATAGAGTTGCCATATGATCCAGCAATCCAACTCCTGGGCATATATCCGGACCAAACTATAATTCAAATAGATACATGCACCCCTATGTTCATAGCAGCACTATTCACAACAGCCAAGACATGGAAACAACCTAAGTGTCCATCGACAGATGAATGGATAAAGAAGATGTGGTGTATATATACAATGGAATACTTACTACTCAGCCATAAAAAGATTTAAATAATGCCATTTGCAGCAACATGGATAGACCTAAAGATTATCATACTAAGTGAAGTAAATCAGAAAGAAAAAGGCAAATATCATATGATATCACTTATATGTGAAATCTAAAATATGACACAAATGAACCTATCTACGAAACAGAAACAGACTCACAGATGTAGACTTATGGTTGTCAAGGGGTGGGGGGAGAGGAGGGATGGATTGGGAATTTGGGATTAGCAGATGCAAATTATTATATATAGAATGGATAAACAACAAGGTCCTACTGTATAGCACCGGGAACTTTATTCAATATACTGATATACCATAATGGAAAAGAATATAGAAAAGAATGTATATATATGTAATAAAAATTTTAAATTGAAGTTGTCTTGTGAAATAAATAAATAAATAAAGTCTCAGCCACATCATCACCCTCTCAGTGAGGGAAGCAAAGACTTTGCTCTACTCAGCACATGCCCTGTGATGGCACCCACAGACTTCCCCACCCTCATCAGCTCCCTTCCAAGCCCAAGCAACTAGAGAGCAGGAGCCGGGGCTCATTCACCCTTGCACCCCAACTTCTAGTTCAGTGCTTGTCACACACTAGAAAATAAATGCTTTCTGAGTGGAAATGTACACAACATTTATTGTGCTCACCGTGGACGCTGTTTTGAGAGGTTTACGCGCAGTCACTCATCATAACAATTCAAAAAGGTAAATACTACTGTTATCTAGGGCTGGGATTACTGTGAGGGAAGTGAGGAACTCAGGTGCAAAATGTAAAGGGGCACCAAAAAAACTCAGGAATCAACATAGATTATATTTCACTGAAATATTTTCTTAAATCAAATATTAAAATTTTAAAGACAGGATCCAGCCCTGCACTTACAGCGCTCACCTCACTCACCTCACCCTAATCCCAGCCCTATCAGATTATGTCTTTATTTTTTGATATTTTATTCAACAACTCCATTTCCAGGTATTTATTCAACAACTCCATTTCCAGGTATTTATCTAAGGAATTAATCAAGGCTATGTGTAAAGATTTACCTGCAAGGATATTCATTGTTGTGTTGTTCACGAAAATAAAAAACAGGAGAACATTTGGTTGAACCATATGAAACTGCCAACATTTGACTATTTTTCACCTAAAAAGAACAGTTTCATATTGTTCAGTCTAATGTAAATATCCATCATTTATGAACTGTGATTATATAATCTATGAAACATTCACCCACTGAAATTCTAGGCAGCCATTAAAAAATATTTGGAAGAAGACAATGATATAGAAAGGTGACATAGGAAGATAAAGTGTTATATGAAAAGAACCAGGTACAAAGCAGGATAAAATGTATGATTTCACTAAGAAAAATCCACCAAAAAAGATCTGAATTGATTATTCACCAAAATGTTAATAGTGGTAAGCCTGAACGGTGGGTTTTAGGGTGATTTTCAGGTCCTTTTTGATTTCCCATCTCTTGTATATTAAACATGTACCATGTCCAAGGCAGAAAAGAGAACATTCCTCCGCACATCTGACTCAATACAAGCCTCATCCCTGCTTCGTCAAAGTGGTCAATGTCTTAAAGCATATCTTTCTTTTTATTTACTTATTTAGGCTGTGCCGAGTCTTAGTTGTGGCATGCGGGATCTTTTAGTTGCAGCATGCAGACTTCTTAGTTGCAGCATGCATGTAGGATCTACTTCCTTGACCAGGAATTGAACCCAGTCCCCCTGCATTGGGAGTGAGGAGTCTTACCCACTGGACCACAAGGAAGTCCCAAAGCATGTGTTTTAAGTGGAGAAAATAGCTCAGATAAGGCAGCTTCAGGATCAGTAAATACAATGTACGTGTTCTACAGTCCCCTTACTTGCCCTTTACAGACATGGCTGTTTCCCACTTTACAGACTGCCTGTTTCCCACTCAGTCTGGATGCAGCTTCAGAATCCTTCTCACCACAGTGCTCCAGGACACCACTTCCACAGGTTCTGAGTTGGCAGTAGAGCTGAGACCTATTTGTCATTATGGCTCTAACAGGACAAAGACAAAACACCAAAAGCAACAGACTGGAACTAATCCCTCTAGTTTCCAAGGGAGTAAAAAGGCTCCCTGCCTCCACTGCTCTTACCTCTCCTCCAAAACCGATTTTCATCACAGCAAGAGTTTAGAAGGGACTTTTTTTTTTCAATTATACCTCAATTTTATTTTTTTTTGAATTTTTGAATTTATTTTACTTATTTTTTATACAGCAGGTTTTTATTAATTATCTATTTTATACATATTAGTGTATATATATATATATATATATCAATCCCAATCTCCCAGTTCATCCCACCACCACCACCCCGCCCCGCCACTTTCCCCCCTTGGTGTCCATACGTTGTTCTCTACATCTGTATCTCTGTTTCTGCCTTGCAGACTGGTTCATCTATACCATTTTTCTAGATCCACATATATGCGTTCATATACGATATTTGTTTTTCTCTTTCTGACTTATTTCACTCTGTATGACAGTCTCTAGATCCATCATCCACGTCTCTACAAACGACCCAGTTTCATCCCTTTTTATGGCTGAGTAATACTCCATTGTATGTATGTACCACATCTTCTTTATCCATTCGTCTGTCAATGGGCATTTAGGTTGCTACCATGTCCTGGCTATTGTAAATAGTGCTGCAGTGAACATTGGGGTGCATGTGTCTTTTTGAATTATGGTTTTCTCTGGGTATATGCCCAGTAGTGGGATTGCTGGGTCATATGGTAATTCTATTTTTAGTTTTTTAAGGAACCTCCATACTGTTCTCCATAGTGGCTGTATCAATTTACATTCCCACCAACAGTGCAAGAGGGTTCCCTTTTCTCCACACCCTCTCCAGCGTTTGTTGTTTGTAGATTTTCTGATGATGCCCATTCTAACTGGTGTGAGGTGATACCTCAGTGTAGTTTTGTTTTGTTTTGTTTTGCCGTACGTGTACGCGAGCCTCTCACTGTTGTGGCCTCTCCCGTTGCGGAGCACAGGCTCCGGACGCAAAGGCTCAGCGGCCATGGCTCACGGGCCGAGCCACTCCGTGGCATGTGGGATCTTCCCGGACCGGGGCACGAACCCGTGTCCCCTGCATCGGCAGGCGGACTCTCAACCACTGCGCCACCAGGGAAGCCCCTCAGTGTAGTTTTGATTTGCATTTCTCTAATGATTAGTGATGTTGAGCAGCTTTTCATGTGCTTCTTGGCCATCTGTATGTCTAGAAGGGACTTTATTTATTTGTTTGTTTGTTTGAGTTTATTTATTTATTTATTTTTGTCTGTTTTTGGTTCTTCGTTGCTGTGCACGGCTTTCTCTAGTTGTGGCGATCAGGGGCTACGCTTCATTGCAGTGTGCAAGCTTCTCACTGCAGTGGCTTCCCTGGTTGTGGAGCATGCGCTGTAGGTGTGGGCGCTCAGTAGTTGTGGATTGCGGGCTTAGTTGCTCCGCGGCATGTGGGATCTTCCCAGACCAGGGCTCAAACCTGTGTTCCCTGCATTGGCAGGCAGATTCTTAACCACTGCGCCACCAGGGAAGCTGTAGAAGGGACTTTATAAAGAGAAGACACTGAAAGAAAACATTGACCTTGGTTTTAATGATGGTATAAGGATGAGGGCCCAGACTGGGAGGTGTCCGTGCCCATAGATGATGGTGAATTAGGAACTAAAGACTCAGCAGCAGCTGGACCAGAAAGTACTCATCCTGAAGTCAAGGTAAACTAGGAACATAGCCACATTCTTTACTTTATATATAACCTTCTGCTGACAACCTCCTAGCGCTTTAGAAAGGGGTCATGAACACATGTAAGGATGAGCGACGTCCAAAGAAACAGGATACAAGCCACATATATAATTCTAAAATTTCTAGTGGCCACATTAAAAAAAGGAAAAAAACAGGTAAAATTAATTTTAATAATATATTTTATTTAGCCCAATATATCCAAATATTATTTCAACACAGAATATAAAAAATATTAGTAAAGTATTTTAATTCTTTTTTTGTACTAAGTCTCTGAAATCCAATGTGTACTTTACACTCATAGAACATTTCTTTCTTTCTTTCCTTTTTAAATTATTTTTTGGCTGCTTTGGGTCTTCATTGCCGCATGCAGGCTCTCTCTAGTTGAGGCGAGAAGGGGCTACTCTTCGCTGCAGTGCACGGGCTTCTCATTGCGGTGGCTTCTCTTGTTGCGGAGTACAGGCTCTAGGCGCGTGGGCTTCAGTAGTTGCAGCACTTGGGCTCAGCAGTTGTGTCTTGCGGGCCCTAGAGCGCAGGCTCAGTAGTTGTGGAGCATGGGCTTAGTTGCTTCACAGCATGTGGGATCCCCCCGGAACCAGGGATTGAACCCGTGTCCCCTGCATTGGCAGGTGGACTCCCAACCAGTGCGCCACCAGGGAAGTCTGCACATTTCAATTAAGATACTAAATTTTCGGGACTTCCCTGGTGACACAGTGGGTAAGACTCTGCGCTCCCAATGCAGGAGGCCGGGTTCGATCCCTGGTCAGGGAGCTAGATCCCACATGCATGCTGCAAGTAAGAGTTCGCATGCCACAGCTAAGGAGCCCATGAAGCCGCAACTAAGGAGCCCACAAAGCTGCAACTAAGGAGCCCACCTATTGCAACTAAGACCCAGTGCAACCAAATAAATAAATATTTTAAAAATCAAAAAAAAGATACTAAATTTTCACCAGAAATTTTCATAAAATTTACAGCTGAAAATGTAGATTCCATATACTGAAGTTCTTCTAAACACTCCTAGAAGTTTTCTAATAACTGAAATGGGTGTCTGCTTTTAAATTTAAATCAATTAAAATTAAATAAAATTAAACATTCAGTTTCTTCTGTTGCACTAGCCACGTTTCAAGCACCCAATAGCCACATGTGGCTGGCGGCTGCTGACCGTGGTCAGTGCAGGTCTGGACCCTGCAGGGCTCTCCCTACCTGTGGGCAGCTGCCATCTCCCATCAGAGCCCCTGTGACTATGCTCAGGGAACCCATGGCCTGGCTCTTCTGAACACTCTTGCTCAGGTGTGGGCCTCACAACCGGTTTCATTCTCTGACCAGGCCTTTTCTTACTCTCTCAGCTTGGCTTGTCCTCAGCTTTGTCCCAGCACAGGTGTTCAGATCTCCCAGGCTGCATGCTCTGCAGTTCTTGGGCTACTCCACCCCAACCTGGCTCTGTGCCCCTGCCCAGGTGTGGTTCAGGGACGCTGCTTGGCTGGAAGGGTTGTCTAGGTGATGCTGTGTTTCTGCTTTGCAAAAAAACAGGGGTGGGCAATTTGGGGGTGCATCCAGGGGCAAGTCATTTCCTTTTGGTGTTTTGGGAGAAGGCCCTTGCCATTTTCATGCCCATAGAAGGTGGCACCAAGATGGTACTAAAACATTACTATGGGCACCTAAGCTCCTATCTGGAATCCTCTTGGCCTGTGGCTCCAAAAAGTCCTCCATCGCCTTCCCTGGTCCCTGTAGGGTGTGCTCTGTCCCTTGGTTCCCTTTCTTCCTCTGGCCTCTTGGGTTGGTGAACTATCTGGGGGCTGTGGCTCAGTCCTACCACTTTACTCCTTCAAGCCACCGGCACCACAGCAGACATCACTAATCAATCACAGTTTCTTTCTCCTTGAGCCTCAGGCTGGGCTCCACCCCAGACGCTGGGATGATGCCTCCAGCCTCCCATACCCCCCCGCCAGCTGTCCCCCAGCACCCAGTAAGGGGTTTCACAGGAAGGGGAAAAGATGGCTTCCAAGCAAAGAATCTGGTCGCAGACTTATGAGGCAGCAGAAGCTAAGCCCCCTGGAACTGACTTGGCCACTTTGGAAGGCAACATGGGTTCCCTCTGGCTGTGGCATCAAGGCCAGACCCCCTTGAAATGAAAGACCTTGAAATGTCAGAAGCCCTCCCCAACAGTTAGTTTAAAGAAGCCAAAAGCCAGAGCTGCTGTAAGAAGATAAAGGGATGGAAATCTGAAGTCTGAAAAGCGGTGTCTAAAAGGGCATGACTGACAGGGCTCTGGGACTGAAGGTGTGTGACCTGAACCACAAAAATAGAGTGCCTGCAGCTTGCCGGGCACATGAAGCCCCATCATACCAGTTTCCTGGGCACTGGGAAATCCACTAAACATCAGTGCACATGGCCTCAGACAGGCCCACGCAGAGCCCACTTCCAGAAAGCAGCCCCTCTCACCCACCTCTTGCCTGAACAAAAAGCTGTGTGGGGTCGTTGATTCTGCCAGGCCTCAGGTGTCCACCCAGGCATAGGTGCCCACCTCCCTGTCTGCGGGAAGGCCCTGGATGCTTCAGCCTCCAGGGTCTGTTTGTACAGAAGAGGGCAGGAAAGGGCAAGAATTCCAAGTTCCTGCATTGCCAGAAAACATCCTTTCCGGAGTCCCAAATGCACCTGAAGAGAACACGACGAACCAGACGAAGAAACAAAGGGGTGCTGGATCAGGTACCAGTGCACAGAGGAATTTTCCTTCCTGCACAAAACTCTTTCCCCCAGAGCAGTCTCCCATCCTGCCCTACTCCAATATTTCCACAAGGGCTCCGTTATCTTTTGTCTTTTAAAATCTCTTCAGGCACTAGCACCCTCTGTTCCCCCTCACCAGCCTCCTCTCACACACATACACACACACAAGTACCTCACTGATCTCACATTGTGGGGAAATGAAGTGTTCCAGCCATAGAGCATTTTTCAAAGAACCTAGTTAACTCTTTAAGAACCAACACTTACTAATATATCTGATGACACTGCTGGAAATCTTTCTGAACTGAATGACATAAGCTCCCTGACATCCCAAGCCAGTACTCTGAATGTAATTGATCACTTCCTGATGACTCAGGAGCATGTTCCTGAGCCCATCTTTGCCATGATCTACAAGGCCTAATGATCTGGACTTTCACCTTGGGGCACTTTTACCCTTGCTTACCCTGTAGAGATAGTGCCCTGGGCTTTGGCTGTCTGGAACACTCTCTCCCTAGATGTCTGCATGGCTCACTCTTTCCATTCCTGCTGCAGCTCAAACACCATCTTATCCAACAGGCCTTTTCTGGCCATCCTTCTCTCATCTTTTTTTTTTTTTTTTAATTTATTTATTTATGGCTGTGCTGGGTCTTTGTTTCTGTGCGAGGGCTTTCTCTAGTTGCGGTGAGCGGGGTCCACTCTTTATCGCGGCCTCTCTTGGTGCGGAGCACAGGCTCCAGACACGCAGGCTCAGTAATTGTGGCTCACGGGCCTAGTTGCTCTGCGGCATGTGGGATCTTCCCAGACCGGGGCTCGAACCCGTGTCCCCTGCATTGGCAGGCAGATTCTCAACCACTGCACCACCAGGGAAGCCCCCCTTCTCTCATCTTTCTGTCCCCTTTTGCCACTTTATTTTATTTTCATAGTGTTTGCCATCACCTAACACGTTATATATCTATTTATGGTCTGTCTCCCCCACTAGGATGTGAGCTCTTTGAGAGCAGGGATTTTGCCTGTTTTGTTATCCCCAGAGCCTATAACAGTCCTGGCACACAGTAGGTACTCAGTAAATAATTGTCAAGTGAAGGAATAAACGATGCCTTCAGCACTTCTGACCAGTGTGTACCTATGGGGGGGGGGCTGATCCAACCTCACATGGCTGGTTGGTCCTTTGCTGTCCCCTGTCACTTCTCAGTGTATCAGCAGCTCCTAGCTATGCCCTCATCTTGCTTCTTTTAATCTGCTGTATATGTAACCTATGAAAACCTGAAGGTTACCAGAAGATGGACAACCTTCTGAACTCCTTAAACTGATTTTTACAAAAAGTGTGGATTTCAGGGACTTCGCTGGCAGTCCAGTGGTTAAGACTGTGCACTTCTACTGCAGAGGGCAAGGGTTTGATGTCTGGTTGAGAAACTAAGATCCCACATGCCTCGCGATGAGGCCAAAAAAAAAAAAAAAAAAGTGGATTTCTAGGCTGTGGCCTAATTCCATGCCTGTCTTCTGCATAAAGTCCAAGAGCTTGAGACTATGAATTCTCTACTCAGGGGTCTTTGCAGCCTCCTTCTGGTCTTCCCGGATTGTTGACAGTCTGAAGTCCACCCAGAGACACTCCAGCATATGTGTCTGCATGCCTCCCAGACACGCATGAATACAATGGAATTCTCATTCAGCAAAAGGTGAGCTGCGTCCCTCCATCAGACAGTGTTTCAAGAGAAGAGAACAGGGTGGGTTTGGTACAGTTTATTCCTTATGAGAACTGGTTTCATGCTCTTCTGAACACAAGTGGTCTGGTCTTTGTACACCTCGCCCCCGGCCTTATTCTCCTTAATCCAAGCACCATCAGACCACGAGTCCTGGCTTGGGGCCACCTCACTTTTGCAGGAATGGGTCAAAAAGGTCAAAGATGGTTTGAGCTGGGAGGGACCTTGGAGATCCTCTAGTTCAACCCTCATCTGACAGATGAGGAAACTAAGACCCCGAGAGTGGAAGTGACTCACTTATGGAAACACAGCCCCTTGGGAGCAGGGCTGAGCCTAGAAGGGGGATCACTTGGCCTTCATTCTGCATCCTCTTTCTATCCCCTCACCTCCTCATCCCTGGCAGCCAACATCTGTTTCCATCCTGAGCCATTTCCTTCTGCCTGGACCTGGCCTGGCCAGGGCCTGGGGGAATCGTACAACGTCAGGGCTCACAATTCGGAGCATGTTAAGAGATGTCGTCACTGCCCCCCCACACACCGTGCTCTGTGACAATGTTGTCCTCATCTCCACGGAGCCACACCTCATTTCATGGAATGGCAAGGAAGTGGCACTGGTGCCCTTAAGCTAAACTTGCAGCTCTTCCTAATAGGTCCAGAAAAGTGAAAAGGCCATACTTGGGGCAGACTTGCCTCGGTGTCTCCCCAGGTGTGGCCTGAGCCTTATCTTGCCTACAGAGTATAATGATGGCCCCCTCTGTCCCCAAACACCCCTTGTCTGCCACTCCTACCGGTTCTGAAATGTTCACACAAGTCCTCCGGTGGCCTTACTGTCTCTAACCAGATACTGGCAAAGGGTGTGGCTGAAATTCAGGGTGTTGGGGAGCCAGGCAGGCCTGGGCTTCAGCCTCCTCCATAAACACAGCTCAGGGGCACTGCCAGTCGGCGCTGCCCCAGAAAGCAATGGGCAGGGCCCCGGGACGCAGGACAGGCCACCTGGAAACTCTCCCCAGGCTGGGTGAGGGAAATAGAAGTGGTATATGGGAAGGTCAGACTCAAGGGGCCTCAGGTGGGTGGAAAACCTTTGTGGGTCTCGTTCTGGGGAGCAGGCAAGAGCCTGGAGACCAGCACTTCTGGCTTTGCAGCTTTGCCTCCGACCAGCCTTGGCCCCCTCTCCTTCCCTGTTTGGCAGCTCCAAAGGAACAGGGAGGGGACGGCACCGTGGCAGTTATGGGTTTCTTTTTCATCACCCTCCTCC